>NW_007377440.1:541380-607653 GCF_000475195.1 Diaphorina citri | reverse complement strand
CCCCGGGGGGGGGGGAAAAGCCCCTTTATAAAAAAACCCCCCCAAAAAAAAAAAAAAAAAAAAAAAAATCTAGGTATCTACCTACATACTACAACCATCAATCAGCAAGTTTTACTCGTAGAGTAGTGATCAATGGGCTAAAGTACATTCGCCAAATTCTTTTCGAAATTATTATTATTAATAGCTATAATCGCGATAATTATCGCGCCCAATGGACTTTGACTGGCTTCTTTCTTTTGGTTATTTAACTCTTCAGTACCTTTCTCTTTATTTATTTTGACTGTTTAGTAAAATGTTACTATGTACAATAACTGCTTTCAGCTCTATGTAGACGGTAGGTATATGTGGGAATATTTTGCCAGTAAGAATGTAAAAGTCTTGTTAGATAGCGACAATATTGTAATTACCTAATTCTTGAAGTAATAATAAAAAAATGATAATTCCGATAATCCCCCATTACAGTCATTTCAAACACCCAAAATCTAACCGGCCAACCGGTATCTTGTGAACTGCGGCCACTTGCAAATAATTAAATTAAAAATAAATAAAATATGTTAATTCTTTGACCATTATGAGGTACTTCAATTCGAACTCGTTTTTTGCTGATTTTTGCAGTCTCATTTAATTGAATTTATTGATTGAACATTTCCATATTAATTGAGAATCACCAGGTTCAAAATCAATCTCTGAAAGGCTTTGGAAACAAGTTTGTCAAAATAATGAGAAGAACAATGGTAATATATTCTACATTACCACAACACCTGACTTATGACAAAGTCAAAGTTTTGTGTCACAGAATGTCCAATGCATTTCACATCAAAAGTTTACAAGGTAGGTAATATCACCTCCTCCAATCGTTAACATATACCTAATGATCTATTTTCAATGTATGTTTGAAAATCAAACTAAAAGAAAACAAGCGAATTATATAAAGGGTGTCCCAATAAGAACGCAAGATTTGAAAGGGTCATAACTTTGTTATGCGTTGTTTTATCTTGCCCAATCTTTGACAGATTGATTGTAAACAAATCAAAATTAGTCATCGTGGAGTCTAAAACTGTTCAACAATGCGTTAGCATAATAAAATCGACACATTTTCACTTTTGCGTGAGCACTTTCCTAGTCGTAATCCTGTCATTTTCCCTTTTTCTGACGAGAAATGGCATGATCATGTAATTTTACCCTCCCAGACTATTTTTTGTGAGGGCATCTAAAGTCACAGGTTTACACCAACAAACCCACCAGCTTTGAAGCATTGAAAGGTGAAATTGAACGTTGCATCAACGAGATACAGCCTGATTTCCTCGAATTTGTCATCGAAAATTTTGACAAAAGGAAACGAATGTACGATCAAAGTCGAGGAAGTTATTTGTCTGATTACTGTTCCATACAAAATTTCAGAATGTTTACTTCTCAAATCATCTAAGAAGTCCATTTTATTCCACGGAGAACCATGCTTTTACAATCAAATCTTGCGCTCATTGGGACACCCTTTAGAAACATAGTAGGTACATAAAACCTATTTTGTTCATTATAGACCTATATTTTTACGTTTAATATGAAACATACTATAATTTATTCAAACTCAATGAAACATACTTCACTCGTTCTGGTATACCATTGTATCTGCAAACAGTCTTGATCACTAACACGTTTTCTATTACCTTTGCCAATTAATCAATCACTGCATCCTACATCTAGTAAAGCCTCGTACATACTGTACAATTTTTTCTTACGATTTGATCGTACAATCTGATCGTACGATAAGATATGAACGCGAAATAAAATGAAATAAAGAGTGTGGACGTGAAATAAAATTGATTAAAATTTCCGTACTGTGAGTGAGTACCTACCCGGCAAAACTGCAATTTATCGTTTGACGTTCGTAAGAAGAATCGCAGTGTGTAGTGGGCTTATGCAAACATTTCATAAAACAGTAACACTAGAAATACCTACAATCTTCAATACTTCCCTACAATTTTATGTAAGACATTTATCTATGTGTGAACAGTTTGTTTTAATTTATATTCTTTGAGCCTTCATCTATCTTCTCTCTGGTTTAACTGTAAAATGAAAACGTCTCTTTAATACTCATAAAGTTCTATAAATTATCTACTTAGGTATACCTAGACTAGACTACGTTTTATAGTAAGGAATGACTTTGAAAATTTTATTGAGTTCATTTTATTTTAATGTTTTCCTACAGATTAGAAATTAGGTACTTGTAAAAACGGTCCTTTTTTTTGCTTTTGCAACATGCAACTCCTTAAAATCTTTCCTACATAACTTTCATATTGAGTAGGTACCTAATATAACTTTGATTAGTGACCGGTGCGGATTTAGCTGTACCTATGATGAGACGCGATAAAGACATGAATAAAAAATAAAGTAATAAAATGTAATAGTAATAAAAATATTGACAAAAGCCATTAAAATTCCGCCTTACCCAACGTGCCGGTTTGCTGTCTATTTAATTTACTTTATACGATTATTTAATTTACTTTTTTTTCTCATTGGGAGAAAGTCCATCTGATTGGGACTTGGTTGACAAGATGGAAATTTGACTAAAAAAGATTTTAAACAAAAATTTGTGATGTTTGTCCACTTCAGACCTCTAACAAAATGATAGGTACACAAGGGTGGGAATGGGTGTTCAAATTTTCAAGTCAGGAAGGGACATAAGTTTGTAAGGTCCATTGAGGAAAACATTATTGTAGAAAATACAGAACACTATTGTCCAAATTGCACCAGCAATAAAATCAGGGTTTTTTCTTTAAAATCAGGGTTTTTTTCTTTAGGAGGGTTTTTTCTTTAGATTAGAATTAAAAAGACGCAACAAGGGGCTTCATGTAGATGTAAAGTTCTTTCCTACATAGTTATACATGAATGAGATTTTTTTACTATGTGTTTTTCATATAGCCTATAATTTGGCTCAGAAACTGTTCAATTATATTTCCCCACAGCAGAATTGCCTGAAGACGGCGTGAGTACCTGGCACGCTTCATACTTCATGTCAAGGTATCAAACCTAATGCTTAGTTTACTCAGATAGTATAGGTACAACAATCTGCATTCAATATCTCTAGGACTCCATTTTCTGCGTTAGGTAAATACCTTTTACATTATCTGATATGTATGAAACAGTTATGTGATTTAAATGCTTCTAACTTTTGTTGCATACTAATTCAGCTAATTCTAGTATACGTATACCTACGTAGGTACTATCTATATCTTCCCAAATAAAAATGACTGTTGAGCTTTTCAAAAAGAGATATGTCTTAATCTAGGAATATTTAGATCCTAATAGGTATTCCTAATGGCGAATGTTTATAGATAGGTTTTAAATTTTGTCTTTAAAACCAACTATTTACCTACATTACTCTTGGATTTAATATATTATCCAGTGAATGTTTATCAAAGATTTAAATTCACACACAAATTTTCAGCTCGTATACGTTAGATATAGGCTTTCAAAAGGAAAAGAATTAGTCTATTTTTTATCAACACATTAAATTTGCCTCGAACTTAATCATTCTAAACATCGAAAAACGTTATACCTGATTATCTATTTGGTATCTTGATCTCTGACACTCGAATCTTATACTTAATCGTATATGTACGTAGTTGGGTGTTAGCATAGTTCAAATTTAGTTAATAGATAGACAGTTAATGGAAAGATTTCTAGACCACTTTTGGTTTCTATTAAGGTTATTAATTAAGGTTTTAGCCTGTATTGATTGACATGGAAAAAAGTTCAGGCAATAGACTAATTTATTAATTTAAGTTGAACTTGCTTGTGAAGATAGGTAGAATTTGTAGTTCTCAAGAGATTTTATTTTTTCCCACGTTCCTAATATTCCTACGGGATAAAGTTCTACCAAAAAGAGATTAGCCTTTTAGCTCTTCTTGAAAAGGAAGAGAAATCCATAAGTTCACTAAAAAGCTGCCACGGACTCAAGTTATGGACCTAAGAACCACTTCACTATCACAGGTTTTGTTTCATTTAGGAACTGAAGAGTTTTAATATCTATTCTCTACTAATTCCTCAATATGCTTGACCTCCATGGTCACTACTTTGGTTTCTATTAATACAAGGTAGGTACTTATTTCAAGCAATAATAGACGGACATTGATGACAATACATATACCTACGTAAAGTAGAAATTCTTTCAATCAGTGTCCTCATCTACCTATAGACTAGGTACAAGTATTCCTAAATCCTTACGTAAATATTTGTGGCTATGTTATTTTTGTGTTAATATTTTACATTGAATTTCATCATCATTATCAACTAAATTTCTAGTATTCTTAAATTTGTTGACCATTAATGACATTATGATGTTCTTGAAATATTTCTGACTTCCTATAGATTACATCTTACATCTGTTCCAAGATATCTAAGCTTATTTTAATGTAAACTTGGTTATTTGGTTGATGGGCATTCCAGCAATGTGACCCTGGTACTACCGTATTTTCCAAATCCAACTAAACTCCTATCCTTACAGTTGCATATTTCCTCTTCATAAAAACAGTCATTGCAGTCACGTAGTAAAAGTAATCTGAGAAAACATCATTTTCTATCTTGACTAGAGGACTGAAACCAAATTATCCCGCTTACATCTTAGATTATGATTCTTGTAGCCAAGATCTTAAGTCCTCATCTGTCTTTTCAAGTGAATTAAATGCATTCCAAGCACATTTAATAATCAATAGAACATAATTTGCATCAGGTGTATCAGAAATATTATACGGTAAAATAAAAAGGAAAAAAAATCCTCACACACACAAAAAAGGCAATCTTTATCCTGATAATTCTTCAACCCAGATTAAAAATATTTAAATTTATTTAATTTGTTCGGATTTTTTTCTCCTCTACACTCTATCATTAGAGATGCTATAGTTAAGTCCGAGACATTCCACTTTTTTCTCTCTATGGTGTATAATATGGAGCACTTTCTTTTCTGAGTGCTTGGTATCTTGTACCAATATAATATCTGAAATTATATTCCAATCTTTTCGCCCTTATGATATACGATGTCTGGGACCTGTTTCAAAAATTGTTTGGACTGAACACTTTCTTCAATGGCCACAGAGGATGCATCAGAGGTACTAGATATTCCAATCTATTTCACAAGAAAGAAAGAGAGAGAGAAAACGGATGGAGAAAAGTGGTTCAGACCAAGCCCATTTTTTTCTTCTCTCAACAGGTCTTTGGACAAATTTTGCAGACATCGACAAATTTGTGCGTAAAAAAAAGTCACAATATGGTGACCTACTTGTTCATAACAAAACCACAGATCCTCATGAGATAGACAAGGAATTCTGAGACATTGTGTGGCTGTCAACCGAGTTAGATTTAGAGCAGCTTAGCTTGTAGATAAAGAATCTCATATGTTCAAAGTTTCGGCCCATTTTTATAAAAAATAAATATCTAATAAAAAGAAAAAAAAAACTACCCAAATTCCTCAGTCCCATGTTCCAAATTAAAATATTTGCTTGGCGCTTTAATATTACAAGAGTAGTGCGCTGAGCAAGTGTGGTAGTTTTGGCACATCCACTAACAATAATGGTAGTTTTGGCACATCCACAATCAACTTGACTGTACCCTTTCTTTGCTAAAAAGACACATTTCCACGCTAACTTGGATATGGAAATTGTTTGAAATATTTTATGTGATAAGCCATTCTTTCAGTCTTTGAAATAAAATTCACAAATCATTACCAGTACCTAACTAATGGTAATTACAGAGAGTCTGCGATTCAATCATTCAAAAGCTCGCACAAGTAGCTCACTGCTACTGTGCTGTACTAGACTATCTGGCTAGATGACTTCTGTAAGGAAAAAAATAATCTAGTAAAAAAACTACTTGAATTGAGAAGATGCTCTGATAAGCCCCGGGGTCTAGGCAAGCGCAAGCGATGTGTATTGTTCAAAAAGCCCCTGGGCTCTGGAAGCCTCCAAGCATAAGACCGAGAAACACCCTATCGTATCAATCTCTGGCAAAGTAATTCGGTGAGCAGAACCTGCAATGACCTGCTAGGAGGTCAGTCGGACTGATGGGTAGTCCACATAAATAGTGCGCGGCCCGACAAAAACTTTGATTGGTAGAAAATAGAATGCCAAACTTGGAAATTGGTGCCGAACTCTATCATTTAACGTTGTGAAGATAAATTTTCATTGCAACTAGGTATTGAAGTTATCATTTCGTCCCTTCGGAAGTCAAATACAGAACATCTTAAAACGAGGTAATTTAAAGAGCTGAATCCTGATTCTTCTCAATTTATCACATAAAATTATTACACTGATGTCAAGTGCAAGTGCTCTATAAAGGGTATTCTATAGAGTAATAAATTCAAAATTGAATAAATCTTCTTTAACATATTTCAGGTATGAGCAGCTTACAAAATGTCATCGCCTGGCTGTGGCTTAACGGTCAATACAGTTTGCCTTGCTATACAGTGGGCGTGGGTTCGAACTTAACCGAAGAACGGAATTCTTTATTCACTTCAGCTTTTACCACATATTGACAAGTGCTCTGAGGAACAGGAGTTATTGAGGAGAAAATTTCATACATCGCGATCGGCTGGAATTGAATCTATGTCCTACTGTTTATCAGGCGAGCTTTTTGACCACTAGATCAGCGAGGCAGGTACATAAATACCTAGATACCTACCAAGAAAAATATGATAAGTATGATAACTTCATAACTATTTACATTGACATACTGATTAATTGTTTTACTTATAGGTGGTGACAGGATTTTCGACCAGTCAACCAAATATCAACATCGAATATGGAAAGATAAATTCTCTTCTTGGCGTTCCTCCGAACAACCGCAAACTTTAACAACAAAAAACAAACCAGAATATATAAACACAGTATCTCGGAGGTACCTACATAGGTATACATCGAAGCTTGAGGCACCTCTCTTAAGGCTCGCCCTCGGGACAGCATTCCACACTTGAGTACTAGCCATTCCGTAGCTCAGGCTACTAACCAAGCGAAGAACATATAGAGCACGTGGGCTTTGAACACAGAGGAGAAGAAAAAGAAGACGAGGAAGCAGAAGAAGAAGAAGAACGAGAAGAAAAAACCGTTGCCAAGGAGAGAATCGGAATCTATGGCCATATTAGTCTACTGGGTATCCTGGTGAACTTTCAGTATCTACCTGTTTATGCTCGTTGACATAACTTTATACCTTTATGTCCTTTATATATTGCCTTACTTTTAGGTTATATCTATCTAACCTGTTAAATCAACCAGGGGTTTCGATCTTGGTCAAAATTCGACTAAAACTCCCACCTACAAGGCGAGTTCCTTTCTGGGTTCGGTTTCAGAAAGTTGCGAAACTTTCTTGGTCATGGAGAACCTACTTTTGTGCTATTTAATGACGAGCGCTCAACTTCAAGTTGTAAACCTTCTGATTATATATTGAACCCTGTAGCCTCCTCACACTTGTTTCACCTTTATTATTACTACCTATACCTCTCATGTTCAACTTGAAAAGGAGAAAGATTCGTTTACACAATGCGATTCTTCGCCAGCTCAGGTCAAAAGAAACCAGAAGAGAGAGAGAGAGGGGGGGGATAAGGGAGAGTATAGGAGGGAGAATAATATGGGAGGAGAAAGAGTTTGTCATCCGTGTATATCTCTACATGAATATGATTATAAATGGTGAATCAGGCATCTCCACTAATATTTCCAAATATTGGTGAATGTGACCAATTTACTGCGTGATTTAAGTATCTATTATTAAGACAATAAGCTGTAAACGGTCCTGCACAAAATCTATAAATTGTATTATCTTTCAGACGCGACTCGTAAAAGTAATTCCACCTGTGTGGTAGGTATTACTGTATTACTAACTTTCCCTCAAATTGACAAGGGAATGCAGGCCACACGCACAGGCAGTTTCACTTGAATTGGATCTTGCTTTGTGTGGCCGCGATTTGGACATAGTGGGACATTAGGACATTTATTAGACTGCATATCATTTTTTCTCAGTAAACCCCAGGACCTAGACCTAGGACGATTGATTTACTGAAATTTTCATACTAAAAGCATGTTCATAAAGAGGTCAATTTTTGAATACTGAAGGGGCTAGAGGATTTCTGCTCCTACCAGGACTCGAACCCTACACCACTATGAATAGAAACCACATTTCACACCCGCGTCTATCAACAGGTGGAGAATTTGCAAGCCGCCGGGAATCGAACCAGGAACCACCGCTTAATTTGCACACCGGCCACGGAGGCTACTGATGAGTAAATAAGTATTATTCATAATATAAAACATTATTTTAATGAATAATTAATTAATTACTGATGGGTAAATATTTATTCACAGTAAAATGTTTAATAATTTATTCATTTATTAATAAATTTAATAAACGAATCAGTAGAAAAGAGGTAATAGAGGTATTATTTACTTTAAATTACCTCCATTATTTATTTATATTGTTCAATATAGGAACTGCGACTGCGTATACTATTGTTTATCTATGCGAGGTATTATATTCATTTGAGTTCGGATTTCTTTATTATTTTTACCTTGGCATTTAAAGTGTGGACTAGAGCGACATTGAGAACTGCACGGTTGCTGCATCTAGGATTGTGCATTTGGAAAATAATGCGAACTGGTTCGATGATAAAGAAATTTCTTCTATGAATAATCAGGTGGATTTTCCTAGTGCGATCTTTAGTAGATCGTTCGTTTTTCTTTCGATATCAGTAATTTCCCCTTTTCTACCTGAAAAACCTTTCCGCCTGGAATATAGCCTTTCCTGTAGCCTGTAGGATCACGTCAGCAGAATTGCTCGAGAATGGTTCAATGTGCATACTCCACGGAAGCTTGTTTCTTTCCATAACTTTATCTTCCAAAGTATTAAGTTATACCCATATTTATCTTTCATCTACACCCTTCTTCTCTGAACTTGTTAATAAAGAAGCCAGAACTTGAGAATCTAAGACACAACAGAAGTTACAATTCTACAAAGATAGTATCAGTTTTACTAGCAAGATAAAATAGTATGCCGTAATATTTTTAAAACTTACAATATTTTCATCTTGCTAGTTTTGTTTTAATTGAAAACCGAGCAACACCAACTTACTTGTTCAGAAAAAATGTATCAGTGAGACAATCAATTTCTCGCATACGAATGTTAAAGAATGTTGTAGTAATCGAAACGGTGCAATAAGTTCCTGTTTTATTATGGCATTAAGGTGAGATAGGCACAGAAGGTTTGTAAAGATAAAGATAGTCCTACTTACTACTTAGTATATTTGCAAGTTTATCTTAATGGATCATTTGAAGATATCACTCGCATAAGTGTTAATGCGGTATAAAGTTTTTGCCTTGGTGTAAATTCGAAAGGATTTCACTAATGTAAATGTAAGATGTACCTACCTATAAAGATTCAAGTGGGTGTGAGAAATTTGTGATTTTAGATTTTACAGCTTGGTAGATGGAAAAGTTATACTTATGCCAGTTCCTTTCTCCTTGGTGTTTTGAACGCCTAACATAGAACATACAGGAGGAAAGAAAATGATTTCCTGATAGTTCAGAGAACTGAGCTGGATTTTCCCCCTTCAAAATGGATAGTAATTAACGAGAACTTGATTAGTATTAAATTTACAACAATCCTTTGGACTGTGGAGATCCCAGTTTTCAGCCACTACTTCCACCAGCCTCCAATCACCAGTCTACAAAAAAGTTAATTTTCAAAAATCAGTTCCAAACACCTGTCGCGATGTACTAAATTAGTAAAATCCGCACTAATCTGATTAATTACTAAAGTAATGACTGTATATTTATCCCATCAACCCTTCCATCTTACGTTCACTAGTGTGGAACGGATATCCTGAAGTATGTAAACACTTGGTGAGTAGTTTACTATGTTAATGAGATGTAATACCAAGTACGAGGAACTGAGTATTAAACACGATGCGTTTATATTTATGTTTAATAAAACATATGTTCTAATGTTTTAATAGTATATGACTACTAATCTTCTAAATCCGGGAATCCCTAGCTAATTTGCTACGCTTGATGCTATGGTTAGTTAGATGGTCAATTGACCATTACATCAAAAAGCATGCCTTGTCTGGTGTGCTAGATTTTTTTCCTCACCTACCGTGAGTAATTGAGTAATTCCATCCTGATTACACCTGGAGTAGGATTAGTGAATCATTTATATATCTTAATCTTATATAAAGTAGGATTAACAAGTGGATAAGTAAGAGACATTAATCACAAACTTTTCAGTTAAGTATCTTCTTATTGGTCAAAGGGTATTTGTTTTCAGCCTCATCAGGGGAAAACAAACAAACAAGAAAACCAATAGGTACATTACTTTATCTGTTTCTATTATTTTAAAAACTTCAAAGGATCAATCGAATACTAGCAAACGCATCACAAATAGAGTTGCTGAGTGTATTAATTACCTATAAGATTTCCTTAGTTTTATCCCTTGTCTTTTAAATTAATATTAGGTATCTACATAGCTTTCGGAGCTTTTAATCTTTACCTACTTTATCTCTTCTAAAGATTTTAGGTTCTACATTGGATTGGGTTCTAAATTGGATCTATATTTGGTTTAGTACACCATTAAAAGAAAGCACTAGATAAGAACTTTACACAATCACCACATGTGCTAAAACAAAGTTGTTAAGCAAAAAACGGTGATAAAATCTAGACCTGAGCCAAAATACATTTACAATGTCAATTTCTCGCGATATTGCTGATAGTGTCATTTACATATAAGATAGTGAGAAGAAATGAGAACAGGGCCAGAGAAAGGGCAAAACATAGTTATCACTTTATCAGTATTCTAATTTCATTTTGGGTATCTATCTTTTTTGTGACAGTTGAACGTTAAAACAACACATTTTATGTTTAGTTTGATTATTTATGTAAGTAAACCTTGTTTTTAATCCGGAAAGGGCTGAAAAAGCAACCTTTCTATTTTTGGAAGAAAGTCTGGGCGAAGTTAATAGCTTTCCTTCCAGATTTTTTCCCTGGTAGGTATCATACTAAAGAAAAAGGAGAAGAGTGGAAGGGAGATATAGGAAGTTCATAGCCGAAAATAACAAATTTTCCATTTAAAGATGAGGAAGAGATGAGAAAAAGATAGAGATCGAGTAGAGGTACGCCGAAACAAACCATATGGAGAATTGGGCACATCCACTAACAAAATATTTTGAAGACAATCCTGATATTATTTATGCCCTATTTCCACTGAAATAAGTTCATTTTATTGAAGAAATTACAAAACTATTGAACCTATCTCTAGACTACTCTAGAGAGTAAAAGATCATTGAACCCTTACAAAATTTGGCGGGATTCAAAAATAATAAAATCAGGTGCAAAATGTTACCTGCGGACCTGTCCTATAACCTTGGGGTATTTTGGGATTTCATAATAAGGTCGTAGGCATTTTACGTTCACAAGAAAAAGGAGAGTTGTAATAAAGGAACCTGTTAGGTGTTGTGTCACAAAGGGCTCACTATATTGTTAATAAGATTTTGTTAACCAAATCTTCTGTTTACCCAAGAGGTATAAAGTATTAGGTTAAAACTAAATAATACCTATGTAGGTACTTGGCCATTAATGAACACCTTTTGATGAACCAGAGTTTGAAGATGTACATTTTACTTTCGAATCTATCCTTTTACGTTACATTATAATATTACAAAACTCGGTACCTACTTGTTTATTTGTTTGTCAAAAGCACGTACCTCTTCTATATTTCAGGATTCACTTCTCAAACCTAATTAAAGAAGTTCTTATTTCTCGGATCTTCGTAAAATCCAGAAAAAGAAACCTCAATCTTGTATGGTAAAATCTCAAGATTCTTGGAAACCTCTGTACATGACTGAAATTGTCCTAAAGATAGATGTACCTAAGACAACAACTAACATTGGCGATAGACAATCTTATACAGACAGTAATAAGAAGCTTACAAATTATACGTATGTCTATTAAGGTACTGAGCATTTTGATTTACCTCTTCGTCTCCTGAATGTAAATCCTCTCCTGCCTGGTCCTCCACTATTAGAACAAATGATACATCATTGTTGTTATGATGATTGTTCAACATATGATGCTTTCTTGGTGACAAAGCATCCCCATCCGTATCATCAGGTGTAGGTGACTCTGTACCTTTCAGACTTTTTAGATCGTTGGTGACGGCATTGGCTGTGTTATTGTTGTTTATGACATCATTCAAAAGTCTTTCGTCCCTATGATTGGTTTGAATGTCATCCAACTCATTCATGTCAGAATCTTCCATAGTTTGAAGTGGATAACGGGATTTTCGTTAAAAAATTCAAGTCTCCTAATGAGAAATTCGTTTATATTGTGTGTTTTAGGTTTGTTTGTTTGTTGGCGGTTATAATATATTTGCAATAGTTAGTATGGAATTGTCTTCGCTCCAATGTTCAAAAAGATCTTATATGTTCAGATGAGAATATTGAGTCTGTGCAAGCCACAACGTTCCTCTCTTCTCGATCTTGTGTAGTGTGTAGAGCTACTGCCAGCTAACCTGTTTTCTACTCACATCCACATCTAGGTAGGTATTTCATTTTTATAAATACTTTATGTTATAGCCGTCCTGTAATTTCATAACGCGTTTCATTCAAAATAATAATTTCAATGTGTTCAAATTCTATGCACGAAAAGTTACCGAACGAAAATTTGCAAAACGGCCGAGAAACGTAACGATTTTAGTAAAAAGCGACACAATGAATAAGAGATTTTAAAATTGGTAATAACAGTAAAAAATGGCACTAGACAACATTGATACGTGTACAAAAATGAAATTTTATAACCGAGAAAAACTAGAAAAAATAAATAACAAACTTTGATTTGAAAGATATTGCAACAAATGTGAAAATCAATGGCACGTTATAACTATAATATTTAACTATAAAAATGTAAACAATCACAAAACACAGTTCTAAAATTTACATTGGACACAAAAGTATGTACAAAACATTGGACGAGAAAATAAAATATATAACAAAACAATTAAGTAAAAAATAAATTATTATAATTACAATCTATGTACAAAATTCAGTTTTGTTCATGGAAAAATTCAAATTCATTGTTTTTAAAATATTTATTTTTTTATTATGATATTCCGGAAATCAGGTGTAAAGTACAACGCTCAGAGCGATCTAGAGAAGTGTGTTTGCTGGAGGGGCTAAACCAACTTCTTGAACCAAGTGGGGAGGTCAAGTAAAAGTTGTAGACCCGATAGTGATGCCTCTTAACGGATACCAAGATAACCTACCTGGTATACCTGGCATACGAGAATCAAGAAACCGAGAACCATGTTCACATACCTGAGTACCAAATACCTGAGTCTCCACACCAAGTACACTTGTATTGGATTCAGTACTTATTCATTTTAGTACCATTTAAAGAACTTCCAAGCCGGGAGTCTTTGAATCACCAGATTCTGTTAAGCTTATAGTGCGTTGCGTTTGTCATATTGTTAGGTGGGTAATCCAGCGTCAGTATTACTGACCGAACATAGTGAGGTCCAAGTATTCTGTCTAGATTTGAAGGGTCCTCAAAGATTCCACTGTGTCCGGATACTTTCAGAGTGTCGTCAGATTGCAGGGTATTTCGTCAGACGTCAAATTGCAACAAACTCCGAAATTTAGCTTACTTGTTAGAAAGCTTGTTTTTTCTCAATAAAAGTGTCTAGTACAATTTCTTCTCCTCAAGTGGAGGTCCCAAAATATTGAAGACGAAATAACCTGCATTGGTTGTCCGCTATACCTGATACTTTGGGCACTTGATTCTTAATTCCACAAATTTTGAATCCATACATTTACTTTTATGGACTATTGTTACCTGTTACCTTTTTGTTCTCGGAAATCAGGCTTGGAAGTTTCCTTTTACCGATGACTTGTCTCTAGGTGGTTTGGTGTAGACAAGGGTTTCGATTTGAGTTCAAGAGTTGAAGTTGGTTTTAGATTATACCTACCGACCGTCGACCGTAGTTATTACAGAAACTCAGTCTTAACTACTGCTGGAATCATCAGTGATATTTGCTGGAATCATTCGACTACCTGGGAAGTATAATAATTTGCTCATTGGCATTCAATGGCAGATTTTGAGGCCCAATCCAGCACCTACTCGGCGTTTTAGCACTCTCAAACATAAATTCAGGCAAACATTAATCAAAACAAAGTATATATTTTTGTAGAACTGTTACGATTTACCTACTCACACTGAAGTGGTTTATCACACAACGGTACCACATTATCCTTCGCGATCCAACCCTGTGCATTCTTCAAAAACCATGACTTGTCCTTCTTGCTTTTTTTTTCACAAGGTACACTTTTTTCTTCTCCAAATTATTTTTTGGTTTTGTTTGAGATTGGCCAGGCCGTCAAGTTGCTCTGAAGGAGGGTTTCAATACTTCTGATTCGAATTACATTGCAACCTGTTGTCTCAATATAATGTGTCTTGAGCTCTGAGGCGGCATTGGAGTAATAATAGACTCTTCATTGGAATGATTGCTCCATACAATCTGTACAGGGGAATAGGTAAGTTTTTTTCCATGCTGAAAGAGAGTTATGGACTGGGGTTGGGAGCGTTCTCAGCCTCCCCCCGAAGAAAATAACCATCATGAAAAGTCGAGGGCTCGAGGGCATGAACTTTCGCGCAATGTTGTAGGTAATGACCTGCTGACCGTTTATAAACATCTTGGTTCCAGACATTACCACGTGATTAATCTCATACTTGAGTCGCCAAGTTGTCAGTTTTCATAATTTTAGTCTCGGGTGTCTGTCGCCAGAACATGTTGTTCTTGACACTTGGAAAGATTTTTACTTTATTTTTTGGTCACCAGAATTCACTCAACTGAGCTGGAATATTGGTAACCTGGTTCCTACACATCATGACTTCTTGGTTTGAAGTTTTGCAGTTCCACATTTCAAGTATAGGTATGTCATTTGATTTATTTCGAAACGAAGAGAAATGCATCTTGTTGTCTTTGAATACTGTTGTAATTTCTAATTGACAAAAATGACCAAAACTTTTGACATTTGACTAATTACTAAGTTGGGAATGCCTAAATAGGGAACTAAAATAAATTATCTTTCACCGGTGCGGTGCTAAAAACAAGTTATAGGTACATACCTACTACTTTTCTTTTTTCAATATACCTACTCACAATGTATATGCACTGGAAATAAGTGGACATGATACAAACAAATTATATGAACTGAGTACACAATGAACTTGTAATAGATTAATAACACCTCTGAAAACATTTGCTGGGAAAGATGAATGCCACAAAACATGACTTTATATCAGCACAGAAAAATTGTATTCCATCGAGAATCATACAATCAAGACGAAAAGTATTTTCGGAAGAGTTCAAATTGTCCACACTTAGGCTGGTGACCACAGGTACTTTTTGAATTTCGATAATAATTTGAACTTTTAATACAGAGGAACTTGCATCTTACAGGTCAGACACGGATTATTTTGGCATTTCGACCAAACGAGGCACACAAATGTGTTCACTTACGTGCTTATGCTTTTACAGGTGTAAAATTTACCTTAAATGCAAAGGCAGGCTTACGTGACGAGTTGTGATTTTTACTCAAAGATGTCATAAAGAACTCTATGTAGTCTAGACGCTTGCAAAACGAGCGTCAGAATTGAATGCTAATATTAGCATTACGATGACGAGATGGGTTGTGGTAGTAGTTGAGAATTCTGATGCAAATATTATAAAACCAAAACCACTAAACTTAGCTGTACGCCAGGTACCTTTTCACTACTTTTGGAACACATAGGTGAGGTACCTTGGCTATTTTTGGCAGTGAGATCTATGCCTACATGGTTTTCCCGCTCTATTAATGTAAATTTACCTTTGAAGAAAGGGAATTTACCTTTGAACCATAAGTCTTTTAAAATAAAAACTAATCGGGATAAAATATCACTAGGAAAATCCTAGAAATTGAAAGGCAAGTATTGTACAGAAATTTCAGCTAACGAGAAGGTGATCTAAATATGATCTTCCAGACTAGTGGGGAACTTTGAGATTTCTGTAACTCTAACAAACTAATGGCTAATGAAGCTCGAAAATTCATAAAACTACATACCAAGATAGTTTTTAAAACCATGCTGGGCACCAGAACGAAAGGTCCATAGTGCGGACAATACAACGGTATTGTAGTTAGGCTATAAGATGAAATATACCTACCCGATATTTAATGTGAGCTTAGCAATAAACGAAACAACTCTGCAGAGTGTGCCCATCTGATGTGACTATTGAATAAGTAAACTATTCCACGAAGCTAATTTGAACTTTGAAATTTGCACAGTGCACTTTTGTTCGTATCTGATTGGTCAAGTGCCGAAAATCCACCAATCACACACGAGAAAAAGTGCAAAGTGTTAGGTATTGGTTTGATAAGGTCCAGAATGTCTTTGAACTTATAATAATTGCAAGGAAGCGTTGCTAATTAAATTGTTAAATTTGCATTTGTGAATTTAAATTGAGAAGCAGCAATATTCTTAGTCTACATCAGCATTTGGTTTGGTTAAGGCTAGCCTCTGTAACTTCGTGTGATTCTGGTTGTCTCATTTCGAACTTTACCTCGGACCTCCCATACTCATAAACTTATTACTTCGATAAATAATAAATTGAAATCAGTGTTAGAGTTGCTGACAGTTTGTATTCATTGCGTTACCTACTTGTGTTTGGCGAGCCACTCAAAGTTGTTTATTGTTCAGGCAAGAATTTTGTGACTCATATGATAAAAGTTGAGGCCGGGAGATCGCAATGTACCATTATTCATTCCAACATACCTCTAATAGTCTAATGTTATCTGTAGGTTACGGAGATAGCATAGAATACATCAAATCTTTAAAACCCAATGCCTTGCGTCTTGGGCCTTCAATTCTTTAAGATCTGCCAAGTTTAAATCGCATTCCTGGTCGGATGTAAGTCTTATAAGTAGGTATCAATGAAATGTTGGGAGGGGGGATAGCTGAGTAGTAGATCTTCTGACGTATGTAATCTCTGGTTCTTATCAATAATCCCGAATTCCTGTTTGTTGTTCCCCAAGTCCGTGGGTAGACCTTTGATAGACGATAGGCCATTGGGCATGTAAACAGATTACAGACAGATATAATAAAGTCTGCAAAGAATACCAAAATATAGGCACTGGATTGTGTGTTATTGATTTTGCAAACCATTAGTTTTCAATTCTTATAGATGAAAGATAAAGAAAGCTGGTTTAGTTCTTTTTTCCACACTTGAAAAGTAATAACGAGATCTAAAAGAGAAAACCACATTCGTGGTTAATATTGTCTTTTTTTATTAATATTCTTATTCAGCAAAATTTTAATTACTTATTGTGTATAAAAGCTTGGAATTTTGAGAGTTTCAAATATCCATGTATTAGGTATGTGATTTTTTTTTGTTCGATTATTATTGACATTCAAAGTTGAAGATTTAAAATGTGAAATACGATTGACAAAAAAAAAAAAAAAAAAAAAAAATCAACTATGTTGACATTTTAGCAAAAATATTTTGGAGTGGATCCGAAATATTTATATGTCTTACAAGGGAGATTATTATTAGATAGCTTATAGACCATTTGCGGTTCTGGAATTCAAGATTGCCTTATGGTGTTTTATACAATAACAGTAACTTACCTATATGTACCTCTATTTTTCGGGACCTAAAATTGTGAAGCGGTTTCTGGACAATCCTATGTCGGAAAATGGGGGAAAGATTAGCTCTGAACTTTATGAATCGATAATAATGATAAGAATGTCATCATCATCACGAAATATCTACCTACATGACATACCTAATAAATAGTGCAAATAGCTTTTCCATTGTACTAAGTACCTACATATTTTTAAAAATCTCGTTCAATTCATTTTTTTGTACAACAACAAATACATGGTTTATATGAAAAGTTCACACAAAGGATAACATAAAGGGTTTTTGTTCCTTTATCTTGGCACTATAATGTCCTTAGCCTTTCATATTATCTTATATCCTTCCTGAAGTAAAGCACCTCAGATATCCTTCATAGCTTTTTGAAATTTCTTTTCAACGAGAGAAGAAAATAGTTTATGATGTACATTATGTTCGAGTTTATTTTGCATGGATATATTTTGTTAATATCAGTTGTGTTTATTTTATGTTTTCTACTTTTATCTCAACAGCTGATGTATATTTTCTTGTTCAATAATTTAAGCTGACATTCAAAGGGTTATTTGACAAGAGCAAATTGTGCAATGCTTCAACTGATTGAAGTTTTCAAAAATTCTATTGGCACAATTACTTAGATACCTATTGTAATAAATTCAAGTAATTGAAAACACCGAATAAGATTTTGGGTAGATACCCAGTGTAAGTACCTTTAACTTCTTTGATTTCGATTGTCTTTTCCAAATAAAATCTGGACTGCAGATAGTTATTTAGGTACCTACTTTAAAAAAAGTGCATACTTTGTTCAAAAGTGTTGGAAATGAAGTTTTTATTGTGAGCATGAGTGGGGAAAAGTCTCTTCAAGTTATTTGTTCCGTAGGTAAACATTCTATGTAGGTAGGTATGCGTAGGATGAAGAATATCTACTTTAGTACGCCAATATTTAGCTAGTAGGTACTTTTATATATATACATATATATAAAAAAAAAACGTTTTATTTGTTTTGTCATATTCTGGCTGGTTCCTCAGCAGGCAGCTACAAATTCATACGTTGCACTTGCACATACTGTAGTGCAAGTCTATGTTTATGTCTATGTCTGTGTTTACATTGAGAGCATCTCGAGTGTAAGTTTCTATGAACTTTCATGCTCATGTTTTCTCTAAGCTCATGGGAGTTCTGTGCTAAATTCTTGCCTTGATTTCAAACTTGGCACAACTCAAACTTGGAAGTTATCTATAATGCGTTCTCGGTGTAAGTGTAGGGCAGTGGACATTGGTAGGTCTAGAGTGGCATGGTTATTGGTTATCTGCATGCCGAACACAATCCGGGGGCGGTTTGAACAATATTCTAAACCCGGACGGCCATACCTCCGTGATATTGGGACTGTGGGGAGCTCGTAGAAAACCTACTACTTTTTAGTTGTCTAATCTAATGTAGGTATGCTTTAGGAGTTTAGGATTTACGACAACATACACGTAAACATATTTCAAGTGGAATAATAAATCACTCGCGGAAATAAATATAAAAATATTGCTGCATATGGTAGAGGCACATCATCTCAATATTTATTTGACCATATCGAAATCTAAACCGTAACACATGATGGATGAAAATATGTACCTACCAAAATTTTGCTAGCTCGAAACTTTGCAAACAGTTATGTCTCCTTTTTCTTTTGTCGCTATTCTCTCAAAGAGACGATTTTCTTGAATTCAAATCATACCTATCTCTGAGAATTACCACCGAGAGAAATATCTATTGAATCTGAGCACAACTTTGATCCAGATTACATCGATTTCTCTTCACACCAAACGTAACTCCATCGTCTTGTATTAAACCTACGGCCTTGAGATCACAAAGAAAACTAGGAGACAATAAGTTCAATAGAAGGCGGCATTTCTCTTCATCAATAGCAATAAAAACATCAATGAGAAAGTAACAACAGAATCTCTCTCGAAAATATAAAAGAGAAAAAAGCTATTAAACTAATTTGAATTGAGTCGAAAAATATTAGTTTTCTTTTAAGTTGAATTTTTTGCTACGGTTTTTCATTTAACTCAAATTGAAAAGCCGCAGGCTATTTTTAATACTTTCCAGCCCATCAATTCGTTAACCCCTTATTTTTCCGGGGGACATTAGAGATTGTGAGGAAGAACAAATTAGGTCTCAAGGGTTACTGCGTGAGGTAATACAGAAAACATTTCGTTTCGAAACAAATGGATTGAATACGAAACCTCAAAGAAGTTTTACGTGAACCTAGGTAGGTTCATGGAGGAAACAATAGTTAACATACAAAGCTTTTGAATGTTTACACCTTGTTATAGACATTTTCCCCAATTTTTTTTTAAACGGTATTGCAGGGTTAAAATAAAGAAATGAACTCATCAGGTTAAACATCATATGAGTAAAACAAAATTTCAAGAAGGAATTTTCACTGCAACCCCAAGAGCTGTAAAATTTCAGTACATCCTGAAAATAGATTGAGGGTCGATTGCGTTAGCTTTTAAACCACTCACTAGTTGCGACTTAGATCACAGTTCCAGCCTTTATCGAATTGCTATGAATAGAATGTTGGTATGTTAGTGGATGTGCCATATTTCCCTTGCTTTTAATACAAGAAAACTATAGGTAGGTATAGCATTAAGACAGTACCTACTCGTATTATTAGTGGATGTGCCATATTTCCTTGGCTCTTTTCTCCTCATTTTTCTTTCCAAAAATGAAATATTTCATTCCTCAAATGCAGGATCAAAGAAGGCACAGAATAATAAATTATTCAAGATAATATTAGTGGATGTGCCATATTTCTTACGCTCAAAATCCAGAGTGCAAACCAAAAGCGCGAAATACCGAGTGCTAGATTTGTTCTGTACAAATCAAGTCTTTTCAAACAAGTTTCATTTTTTCTCGCTAATCGCAGCACATGTTGGGGACGAGAAAAAGTTGTGTTGAACTTGGGATTTGTTCTGCGAGTTGTTGGTTATGAGAAGGTAGTTTCAATGTTCACCGCTAGATGGCAGCAGACAAAACAATCTCGGATTCAAAACTTCTACGTACCTTTTGTACCGGTGGTTTTTGAATTTCGATAATACCTATCTCAGGTGTAAATAATTTTTTTAATGATATTCCAATAAATACTTCTATAGAGATAAATAGGAATAAATCATAGATCATTTTCTACTGCCTCTAATAAATATATTCATCAACAAAATTATCAAGTTATTCAGTTCCAATTTCAATAGAAGTAGTACAAAAAAATGTGTGGTAAATATGACACATCCACTAATTTGTAATGGTGTTAGTGGAGATGCCGAATTCACAATGTATTTAAATTGGGTAGGTAACAATTAATTAATATACCCAACTTGTTCGTTGGTATTTACCTTAGATTCTTAGAAGTAATAACGTATGACCGTTTTGTTATTTCTGGCTGTGTCAACGGTTCTTTAATAAGTACCTACATTACTTTTTCTTAACATGTTAAAATATTCTTTATTTTAATAAAAATCCTTCCTCGGTTAAAAAATAAATAAATATTAAATATCACCCTGAATCATGCTTGCAGTATTATTTATTTTATGGGTCTAACAAAATATAGACATCTCTTGATACGTTAATATATAAATAAATAATAATATATTTGGACAATTCGCTAATAAAATTTAATGAATTCTGAACCGATAATTTTTAATATAGGTATCTAAAGAGTGTTCTTAAAATTACCACTGAACATTAAACACATTTTAGAGTACATACCATATTTAACATATTTAGATACAAAATATATCTAAATATTTAACATGCCTACTTTGGAAAACTATAAAACTCAACTTGGTGTATAGGAGATCAGCCTAATTGTCAGGTTGAACAATGTACCCAGCAATTATCTCTGCTATTCATAATACCCATTGAAACCTATCATTAGAAACATTCTACGAATATTTTATGCTCTTTTAACACTTTATCACTACATTTTATCAAATTTCTTTTGGTATCTATACCTATCCATCTCTTATAGATTTTCTGAAAACTTTTGGTAGCTAGACTAATTTTCCTGACAGAGGAAAAAGAAAGCCCTTGGAAGAAGCTGATACCTACCAATATGACCCCAACATGGAAAGTGCATCATCAAGAAGCACATGGATCCTTGTGCAGTAAATTGTAAATGATATTCTGTGCCCTAGTTTTTCCCTTGTAACATACCAACATAAATATATAAATAGGTATCTATTATTTGTAGATTTTCTCTATAAAAAAGTCGGTATCTACTGAAACGTTCAAAAGGGATTTTTTGTACATAGGAAGGTAGATATTATGTACATAGAATAAAAATTTATTACAGTATAAAATATTCAAAAACAAACTCCGGAAAAAAATCTCGAAAGAAAAAAACATCAAAGGATTTTTTATATTAAAAAAATCATTGAAGAAGAAAACTGAAATGAATTTTTGTACCAGAAGCTTTTCCCTGAAATGGGACGGTTTTGTTTGCGGAAATCTGTCATAAGAAGATAGGTACATAGCTACATAGTTGTAAAAAAACTTTTGACGAAAGAAAGATATAAGAAGACAATATTTTAAAAACAAACAGGTTAAAATATATTTGATGGGTAGTCAAATTTATTCTTCATAGCGATCTTTGTACGGAACACGGAAGTGATCACAAAGAATAAAATTTTGATTTTTTTTTTTTTGAAAAACACATCAGAAGTTATTTTAAAACATTGAAGAGAATAGAATACGTTAGAGAGCTCCGATAATGCTAACAAGAACTTCAAAGCTGATTCACTGTTAGCAGATGGGGCTTTAGAGATCCTGAAAGAATACTGTCGTTATTAAAAATCAGGCGTTCAATATTAAGATTGTTGTCTTAAGTAACTCTTAAGTTACCTCCTTAGCCTGTTCATTGTTCAATCATTATTATCATCATTAGAGGTACCTATCAAAACTTGAAACTTACATGACATAATTCATCTTTCAAACAATTATGTAATCATTTTCTTTCGAAAGAAATCCTCAATTTTGTAGGAAAAAAAGTCAATAAATCACATCGTCTTCGGATTTATTAAATAACAAAATTTCCTAAAGGTATTTATTACGATGGATAAGACAAAATGAGGGGGAAATATCCCAAACTAAAATAATATAAAGACCGGTCAAAAACTCCCATCTAATTATATTACACCATGTACCTAACTTGTCAAGAAATGACGGAAACTTGGTATGAAATATGGGTAAGACTGAGTGACGAGCTCTGGACTGGCGCTTCTCAACTGATTTATTTTCGGTGTCCTATGATAGATAATTTGAGCACGGGTAAATAGGCAAGTATTTCAAATATTTAGGAGAAAACTGTGATGGATATCTCCGTATAGATCAAATAATTATAAGAATAGACCTCCTTGAAAATGACCCAAATACCAATTCTTGAAAATAGCATTTACCTACCTAACGTTCCTACAATATCGGAAAATTAGTTGCCTCTTTAGTTTGACAAACACTTGTTTAAGAGTATAAAGCTGATTTTTATTATTGAGGTTAATAAGTGGGTCGTATAAGTACTCTGTGTTTGAACTTAATAAAGTTTTCTACGTGTACCTGCTCATTAGAGGAACTCTTGTGATAAAGTTATTACCCTGTAAAGTGAGTTCCTGTGATTCCATTGTTAAAGTGATAGTTGAAACGTCAATGTATGACGGGGTAATTTGCAGAGTGTATCTGAATTACATCTAATAAACTGCTCAAAGAATCTATGCGTGGCCAAAGTGAAAAAAGGCTCTTTGAGGAATTCTGGGTTTTTCGGCTCTGTGCTTGAAGTCCGGGTTGCACTCAGCCTCGTGAGGACAATTAAGCAGCTACTTTAACGCTGTAGCGACCAGTGGTGGCATTACCAATGTAAATATAGATCTATTTAAATTGATTGTAAAAGAATCTCTGCTTTATCACAATGAATTCGTATTTGATTATTTTCATAATTAAACCCTATTTCTCATAGTAATTTTTGGGACTTTCGTAAGCTCTCCCACTCCCATAGCCACAAGACTGGAATTGCCTGTCTGGAAGAAAGTATCACCCCTGTTATTTGATTCTGATAATTTTTTATTGAGACATAGAGAGTTGCACGAGATATATGTAGCTCTTGCCACCAATGCAAATTATACTTGGATTGATAGTAATTATACAGCAAGTACCGACTGCATGAAAAGTTCCTGCTTTAGATAGCGAGTTGTTTATAGCTTTTTGGTCTTAACTTGAGATGTCTTTGTAAAGTATTAGAGTAAATAAAATCATTTAAGTAGTTCTTGAACCTTTTTACTTTCTATTTTTTACTGGGTTTATTTCTATAAGTCTGAAATTTGGCACAGTTTTTACTTTCCTTATCCTATGTACATACATATATAATAAGGAATGTAATGTTTATTTTGAATGACATTAGGACTTTTGGACAGGAAATTTTCCAAATGTTGAATCTACTAAAAATACTCGGACAGACACCCTTTTGTCTGTGGTAAAAAGATATATTTATTTCAAAGGAAACGAGGAAATGTTTTTACTTTTTTTCTTTAGTGTGTCACAGATTTGAAAACATCCTATATGGCATGAGCTGCAGGATTTTCAACATGTTTTTCTGCATGATTTTTTAAGTATCTCTAAGGCGTTCCTCTTTTTCACTTTGAGATGCACGCTGCTATCGCAAATATTTTTCGAGCTTAAAAAAAAAAAAACCTCTCTGGTACACTCTCGTGTACCTAATCTTCATAATATGTAGACATTACACTCGATTCTATGTTACATGCATACAAGTTCTGGTATAATCCTTAAGTTTAACAGAATTATATATGGAAATATTTATTACATGTTCTTATTGATATTATTAGAATCAGGGCCGACATTCGGGACCAAGGTTAGTCCACAAAACTAAAGATTTCTCGAGGGTAAAAAGAATGAAGGCCCAGGAGGGATAAGTCTTTTTAGAGAATCCTCAATTCAAATGATTTCTGAAATAACAAAATAGGTCTGCTCAGATTTCAAAGTTTCCCTCTTAGAATGAAGTTTGTATGACTTACTCCTAGAAACCAAATTCGGATACAAATCAAATCCGTGATCCAAGAAATAACATTTTAAGGGTTTGAAAATTCCTTAGCCATGTAATCTCATGATTCTCATGAAACATCAACCCAGAAGTTTTCTACCTGGCTATGAAACTTTCCTCTGAAACCATACCTGCTCTTCTCGCATCATCATAAATGCATACCAGCACAAGCTACATAATAGTTACATTGAATGTAAAAGAAATGGCAATTGAAAATAAAGTACTGCCCTGTTCAACATTCAGTACAGAGGTACTGCCCTGGGCAAAATATTAGAATCTCTAGTTATAATGTGGATTATTGCAGGCAAAAAATATTTTTCGTTACAAGTTTCATAAAAAAATGAACTTAATGAATAATAATAAAAATGATTTTTTTCTTCTTAAATAATAGATGTTGGAATGCAGAAACATTTCTGCAGTGAATTTAACATGACTCTTTGATCATAATATTTTCATTTTTTTTTTTTTTTTTAATACGGTGCACGGTGCTCCATAGCTATTGAAGCAGGAGCTTTATTGCCAGAGTCATAACTTGTCTTGCCCATTGTGTTTCCCGCATTGATCTGATTTATAATCAAAACTGCTCAGCATAGAAACAATAGTATCCATTCATATTATACTGAATCAAACAAGACAGCCAGAGAATTCTACCTGTTGAAAGCTAATTTCCAACTGATATTTTTCTGGTTTTTAATAACAATAACAGACGCTGCAAAGGTTATTAAAATATTTACTGATGAGGCAATAACAAGGAAAAAAGAGACGGTCTGAATTTTTTAAAAATACGAGAGAAAATAAGTTTAACTTTGTGTAAAGTTATAAAACTAATTGGCCTGTAACTAAAAACAACAAAACTACATTTTAATGTAATCACAACATTTTATTACATTTTTAATATGTTTTTTTGTCTGCTACGTACCTATTATTTATCGAGTTCAAGTGGCCATTTTTCTCTTGAACCAAACATGTAATGAAATATAAATAAAGACGATCACGCATTGTTGGGAATTATTCTGCCGACTGCAATGCTTATTGTATGAAGACCTCTTCAGAGAAAGCAGAATTGTTTTAGTGGAATTATAGGTAGGTCCATGGTACGAATTTATTTTATTCCTAATTGTAGGAAAATTATAATCTATACCATATAGAGGTCAAATATAAATACAATACCAGAAATTTTATTCTCTGGACTCTGATAATGTACGTAATTATGTACCTCAAATAAAGTGGTAGGCTATGAAACAATAAAAACACAAGTTAGTACCTCTTGTGCTATATGCTTTCCTTAGAAATTGTAGATAAGTTGTACCTACGTATAAATGGGTTCGAATAGCTCACATTATGATCTCGTATGTTTGGATTTCTAACTCATATGATTGGCTTTTAATTGCTTGAAACAAAAAACCAACTTTAGCGAATGTTTTTTAATTGCACGATGTTATTACAGACATATACACATACCTATTAAATGTATGTTTTACACAAAGACATTTACGTTTGAAGGTATTATGGGAGTATGAAAATACGTAGGTAATATCTATTAGGTACTCATAATGATCCTTGTTGATGAGCAATAGATACATAGGTAATTAGTTCCCACTAAGTTCATAATCTAGTTACCTATGATGTGTTGTGGGTCCAACCATTAAAATATTAAAAAAAAAAAATGAAAATCAGTATTTTGTAAATCAGGAATATTATCTAACTTCATAAAAAATAAATAAGTGGTGGATGTGTTAGTTTCACTTTTTTTAGATGGTAGAATTTCAATTGGGATTGCTCAGTACGTAGTAGCTTCTGAGGACATTCTAACAAAAGTTGCCTAGTCCTAATAGGTTCTTCCCTTTTTGAACTCAAAATTTAGAACCAAAACTTATGTATTTTTGTAAATACCAAGTCTTGTTTATTAGACGCAATTTTCTGACCTTATAACCAAATAAAAACAGATGGATGAAAATGGCACCCATTATAAAAGAGCTGATTATCTGTTTGTTCAACTGAAATGCTAGCTCAACAAAATGTTATGATGAAGAGAGCCAAATTGTAATTACAAAACGAGCACAAGAAACTATTTGAAACCAAATCAGCAGACCTTGTTGAGCATAGTTCATGGAATAATAGACTCAGCTTGCATCCAAAATGTCATGCCTACATCGGAGTTGTAAAATTTAATTGCGATTCTAACTATTAGAATTGCACTGGAATATTCTGAGAATCTAGGATACCTACATAGAGAGCACCTAGTATGAACTTTCCGTTTTACTTGTTAAGTACACAACATATCCATTATCAGATACTATTCAATATGATTCCATTCGTCATTACAAAATACCAATACCTATACCTAGCATAGAAACATATTCTCTGTATTGACTGATGGTGAAGAATTACATAAAAGGTAAATATTTTCAGTGGTTAATGGAAACAAAAGGCAAAACGGTTCAAATTTACGACACCAAAGAATATTCAAAACATGTTACAGTTATATTTCACTTTTAGACAACAGGTACAGTCCTAACTACCCTAGTATTAAACTTCAAATGTGGGTGGGTTATTTCTCTTCTTATACATTGTACTCTGTAAACTCCATAATCTTATATCTGAGATCAGATTCATTTAATAACAGTGCACACTAAACTTTTAATTCTCATGTTAAATACTCCCTAATTATTGGTTTAACAGGGAAACATCTGAAATATTTTGGTTTCATAAACACGAGTATGATGATAAACATTAAAGTGTTTTTTTCCCGACCAAAGAATAACCTCAAATAATAGGGTAACTCTAAGGATCACTTAGATTTACTGATAGAGGGCAGATTAGGATTTTTGTGGTACTTTACTTAGCATCAATTTAAAACATCAAAATTTAACAAAGTAAAACGTTAAAAATAAGTAATACAAGTAACATTAAAACATTACTGACTTTACTCCAATACTATCCTCTCTCTTCCATAAAAAGAGTAGGAATTCTTTCTGTAAAAAATGTATGTAGGTAAGGATTTTCACCACTTTGTCAACCATAATCTTGACATTTCTTCTCCTTCTCTTAATGAACGTATAATTGACCTTGATTGTTTTCTTTAATTATTTATTTTAATGGTTGTTATAATTTTATCAATCTCGTGATAAAATAGATTATTATTTGATCAATGAGTCAGGGGAAAACTCGTAAACATAGAAAGGTCATTCCTTATTCTGAATCTTGTTTTAATGTTTCATGACTCAGATTTTTTCGACTTAGGTAATTCCTTGGTTCATATTTTCTTTCTTTCTTACGCTGTAAGTCCCGTCCTCTAATATGAGTCTTAAGAACAAAATGATTTCATCTTTCTACCAGGTATGCTCCAAGTTTAGTTTTCTAGATCTTGTATTTTGATTTCTTGTGATGGTTTTGTTGTATTTTATGTTTTATATAAAAATGATTATGATAAACCCGCCTACTCCATGTTGATCAAGATTTCAAATAATATTCAGCTCAATGTATACGAAGCTCTTTTGTCCAAAGTTTTTTCTCTTCCATCTTTACATTGTTATTTTCATGTTATTGATGTTGTAGTTGCAAAGATATGCTTCAATATTTCTTTATTAATCCTTCCATACTTTCGATAGACTTCTTTAATCTTTACCTTTTACTTTCGTTGATTTTATAGTCTTGAAACTCAGGTGATGAAACTTTATCTGTTCAGAGAGGTACATGAAAAGAAAATCACCTAGGTATAACAAAAACTGATCAAGGGTGAATGAATCGCATGTTTTGTCTGGAGAAACAGTACTATTACCTACTTTTTTGCCATAACTGTTATTCTTTTCATAAGTATTTGCGTACCTATGTACGTGAAATTTTTTACAAAGGTACATACAAATATCTCAGTAGATCACGAAAAGAATATCTCATTAGATCCTGCCTTGTCAGAGACAAGAATCACTGAAGAGTCTCCTATAAATTTAATATTTCGCGAGGAAGTGTTCCTTTCTCAGACAGACAAGTCAGACACTTTTTTCTTTGATTTTTTGCAACATAGGTTTAACCTAAACCTAACAAAACAGTTCTTTACTATAATCACAGATTTAAAGGTAAATCACACAGGATTACCGCTTTATCCCTTAGTCTTAGTCCTCAGACATGCGAGATAATAATAGACTCTCCAAGATCATTTCATTTTATTTTTTGACCTCTTCCTTTTTCGTGCGAAGATGTTTATAACGAAATTATATACTTAGGACCTTAATGTACCTATTGATTATTTAATTTTTGTTGGGGTATTATATTTTGCTGTGTTATTGGCTTGCATGTGAATTTAGAATCCAAACTGCGTTTTGGCTCGTATCATTTCCCTCTTTTTCCTCTCAACTCTAAAATTGAATTGGAGATGTTTCGAGTTCTTAAATTTTATTGTAAAAAATTGACAAATAATAATAATAATTATGATCGACCACGTATTTGCCACCTGAAAAGATTGCTTGTCATCTAGATTCTAGACCAATTGTTTTATTCATAGGGTTATAATGACTGTCATTTCGAGCAGGTTATTTCAAATCCGAATTACCAGAGGACAGAGGTAGATATTACTATATAAGTATATCTACAACAATCGATAGAAGAAACTGTTGAAAATCCATAGAATCAGTCAAAATATTTGACACTTTCAATTTCTTCTAGAGATACGCATACTCATACAATACTTGATAGGTAGGATACTTATTATTTTTTCAAAATTAATATTCATAAAAAAAGAAACAGCAATTCCCTTGCGGCACAAATCCAAAGCATATATGTTGACATACAATGTTATACAGCAAGTCTGTGTCGAGAAATATAGAGGCAGTACAGAGCACAGACTACTTTCTGAAGACTTGGGTAGAAGAAGTCGAGAGGGACTTTAGGTCCGGTTTCTGGGTTATTGGCAGAATGGGCTTTGTAGGCGGACAGTGGACTATCATTTCACCCAGAGCGAAATTATAGCAAAGTAAAATAGCAAGAAGATGAATGTGAAGAAGGAAAAAGAAATGAATGTGAATAAAAAGAAATCCGTTTGCGAAAAAGACTCAGCGCTTGTCAAACAAAATAAACATATAAATAACAATAACATGCAGGAGATATACCTGAACGTATATGAATATGAGTTATTTTTCAGATGAATAGAAGAAATGTTTATTTGAAACAATGTACTTCCAATGATGAAATACGTTTTATGAGCCCAGCCCAAGCTCATGTTTCAAAAGGTTCGAGTATCTCAATTTTATGAGCCTGTTGACAGATAGACGGACTTTGAAAGCTGCCGAAACCTCTCAAATTCTTAAGATCAAATCAACCAGGATAATGTTGCATTGAGAGAGAAATTTACTTTTTATTTAACAAAGTGATTTTCAAATTTGAGTTCAAAAGTTCTGAGGGTGGATAAGAAAAGTAAGTGAATGACATACATAAAAATATGTATATTAGATTTTAGACATGTATTATACTTACCTACATTTCAGGGTAAGCTAAGTAGTTATGGTTTCAGCAGTATTCCAGTTACTCCTGAGTAATCTCGGAAATTGATTTAAATTCCAATTCAAAATTAAAATATACCTAATGAGTTTATTAAAAATGGAAAATAGATTTATACAATTTATAATATTGTTTTCAACATTCTAAATTATTGGTCTCTAAATTCATTTAGGTTTAATTATAAAAGAAGTTTTGTTGTTATACATAAAACAACTTTTAATACACTTCCAAGACAGAAGAGAGTCCCCCATTTTGCGTAGGCATTAAGTAATTTATTATTTTCTTTAAAGAAGTATTACATGTGTAAAATTTAAAATTGGAATTTGTAGAGCACAGTATTCATATTAAGAGCAGTTACTTTTTATTGTAAGCTCTATTTCTTTCTATCTACAAGTTCAACTTTTGATGTTGGATTCGCAAGCTTTAGGTTTATTGAACCAAATCTTTGATTATTGAAAAAATCAACCTTGATTTAGGTTTTAGGTACCTGATAATTAGAAAAATATGAAGTCTTGGTTGTCAAATAGAGAAAGTGAAACTCAACATAATTCTAACAGAGATGTTATTTAGAACATAAATAGATTTGTTTTAAGTTTGCTACGGAATTTCCAAATATTTCGAACGAGGTCAAAATAAAGTAGTTTTACTATATCAGAATGCAATATTATTCGTAGGTGTCAATTTCTACTTTGAATCTATCAGATTAAAACTGATTAACTCAACTCTCCAATTTAAGGAGACTAAATAGCTATAATTATTGATTTTAACCCACAGTATGAAAATAACACCATCCAATAAATTTAGATAATGGATCAAATGATCACTTAAACCAAAAATCCCCATATCAATAAACCTCTTAGGTATTAGGTTGGTATGTATGAACTTTACTAAACAAATCAACCATCAAATAGACAAGGAAGAGGGATACCATGATTGTTCTCTCCAGAAAACTGTCAATATTGTATAGAAAATGTTCTGGAGTTCAGTGAAACATCTACTTAAAAGTTTTGGTGTTTAATTATTTCTGATTCTTCTCCAAATCATATAGCGTACTTTATACTTCAAGAGTTGTACAACCTACAAGATTGACAGTATAATTCTTCTGCACAGGAATGACAGGATAGTTCTTTGAGAGTACCTTGACTCTGCCAGTAGAGTACCAAGCGTGATTTCATATTCATACTGAATATAGTGAGTAGCAATGATCAGGCTATTACTTCAGAGACTACAAAGACAGGTAATGGTTGCAGTGTAGGAGGGGCTTAGCCACATACATGTGACACTTGAACCTCTCTCTCCTGATCATAATCGTAAACCTGATTCAGATTATTCTGAGCCTCTTCTGTGTGTGATTATTTCACTATGTGAACATGGGTTGACATTAGTGGATCGAAATTTGAGCGAACTATCTTCTAAAATATAGAAGTATTCTAAATTCAGATGAATCTGCACCCTATTTTATGTGCTTCAAAGGAAAGCTGAAGCAGGTATCTAAACTGAAAGCTAAATCTATGTATAAATCATAGCTATGTTTGCCTTCAGTGTGAGTGTCCTGTCCAATTTAACATTCGATGTCTTGAGCACCTATCTAAATTAAGGTTTGCCCAAGAGAGGTGATACAAATTTTGTCATATATGGTCCGTTTTGTTCCCTGGAACCGAGGAACATTTCAAAATGACTAGCAGATTCACATCTTACGTAGAACATTCGCCATGCCGGATAAAATATAATAATAGACTTCTCATTATTTATGTTGATTGTCTTCGTATCTTCTGCAACCACAGCAAGATACTTGTTTTTTAATTCAAAATGTATTTTTTATTTTATCGTGGAGCGCGGACCAATAATGTTCTGGCTTGGAATCTGACTTGGAAGTTGTTGTACTGATGGTAAAATAATTGAGCGTCTCTCAGCAAGATACAAATTCAAAATGGAGGCTGTGGTTGACATTAGAAGTAACACCAACGAGTTTTTGATTATAATGAGAAAAACATGGAGAGTTTGGAGAGAAAAAGATTTTGTTTTATGACCGAATGAGCGCCGTGTTGGTTTATTTTAATTTTGAATCAGAGAGAAACTGTTGCTTTATGTGCTAATGATCAAATTCTATTTTTGTCTAAATACAAATACATATCTACAACCTAATATATTTTTTTACACACTTTGAATTAAGTGATTTGATATGAGAGGAAAACTACTTCTAAAAACAGTCTAATTCTGGGGGAAAACGAACTAATTTGGGGGCAAAATCGAATTTACCTATATGTAGAGACTTTTGCGAACAGTCTTTTAAGAAGGAAGAAAAACAAAATACATCAGGGGGTTGGTAAACTAACTTACCCACGGGGCACTACAGTCGCCAGTGCTGCTCAAAGGCTGAAACGCGGGCACACAGCGAAATGTCATTATGGTTATTGATTTCTGTCAATTCTGATGAAGAAATCAGATTTTCGAGGAAACCAAGGGTGGATTCCTCAGAATTTTCTCACGTTTTACTGAGGAAGAGGTGTGATGTGCTCACAACTTACCTGAAACAAACATAATTTTTATGGTCAAATTGAAAATGGAATAATAAACAAAAGTATTCTCCAGCTAACAACGCTGAATTTGTGCAAAATAATATGCTTTATGAGCATATAGGTATTATGTAAAATTAACAATAAATTTAATGAATAAACTTATAGCTAGAAGTTATGTTGTTTGTCCTGCTGGGATAAGGCTGAAGGGTACCTTTGGGGTTTGGGTATTGTATACACAAATGTTTTTACATATTAATTAAGAAATTAAGTTGCGGAAGCACATTCAGAACTGAATTAAAAAGTCAGGTGTGATTAATTTTATACTCACAGGTATCAAATGATTTGTACCCAAATCCCAAAATATACAACATAGGTACCTTCAAAGAGAAATAATTAATTACACCTATAGATCTTTAAAAGGATCCTAATTCATAAAGATTATTTCGGATTCATTAGGAATCAATACTTCCCTGCCATGATGAAGTATAGATACATCTACGTTCATATATTAAAATTATATTTTATGAATGAAACTTTCTAGATATAGGAACCCAAAGTACGAGTACCTATACATATTATTATAAAATGTATACAAGGTAGTTTTGAATAATCTCTCGTGTAGTAAACGAGATTATCTATGTTTGAAATCTATACTCACTAAATCAAAATGCACAATACAACAAAACTATAATCGATCAGTGCAGGAATTACATAAGGTGCTTCGGTTTAAACAATCTTTTTATTAGATACGTAATTAGAAATGATCAATAAAAATGGTCAAATTAGGTAGTTCGGTATTATACAGTTTTTATGTTAAAATAACAACATAGTAAAATGTCCCAATTTTCTTTACCTTTTCTTTAGATTCTTTTTGTTCAGAAATGGTATTAATGGAGGTGCCAATTTCTCTACTCACGCCTGTAGATATAGTTACTCCACCAATTCTTAAAAATCTCCTTCTACTCTTACAAACATGTTCTTCGACCATTTTAACGCTACGCCACTTTGTTCCCTGTCTACTCCCCCTTGTCTTAAAAGGCAGTTATTAATTTAAAGAGATTCAACTTTCTACAACACAGAACTACAGTACGCCTACATTCGATTCCCCCAAAAAAGTATATCCAATATTTATACTATATTCAAAGTAATTCTCTAAACCTTAGCTACAATATAATAAACCTTACCTAAACATATAAATAAAGTCTTACCGGCTTCTCTTTATACGAAATGATTTTTATCTTGTCTACATCTCTTGTTTCGAAGAACAGAGAACGTACTGAAGCTTGTAAAATATCTTTGACTAATTACAAGTATAAAAACAGGGTATTTGGTTCTTTCCTTGTCAGAGAAAAGGACACTGATTCATTTTCTCCGTCAAGTTGGGTCAAAGGAACAGTTTACAAGACTTATCCTGGATGGACACTCTGTGAGCAAGAAGACCAATGTTTGCCTTCAAAGTACTGAAAAAACCTTAGGTAGAAAACACCGGAAAGCATTGACCATCAAATGAATCTAGTGATATTCTAAAATAACCTCCTTTCAGGCTCAAGATATTTAGGTTGCACCTTAGCATTAGTGTCAAAATATTAGAGACTATTTGAGGTACCTAAAGATTTGAAAGCTAACACGAGCAATATGGAGGGAATAAACACTTGCTGGTGTAGCAGGAAAATACACTAGCATTTTCTCTTCTTCAGCAGATTTCAGAGGATTACTTATTTCGAACACGAAACAAGTTTATTTCTGAGAATCTAAGAGATACAATAATATCCAAATGTTAAGAAATTTTCAGTACCTACTCGTACGTATTGTTCTAAAAGTCAGATCGTGGTTTAGGCAAATCTCGTCCAAATGGAGAGACAATATATCAGTGATCAGTGTGCTCAAATCCTCCGCTTTACAATTGAACCCAAAAAACCTCCTTACACGTCTATGAAAAGATCTCACACATCACGGACCTGGTGCTGTAAAAGGGGCAGTTTCCAATGAACACAACACAGATCATGTCAAAAATATAAAAAATAATTTAGTGCCCAAATGAGCTTCGCTTAGTACGTGACTGTATCCTGAATTACGCTGAATATTGGAAGCGTGGCTTGGTAGATTACATAGGAGGATCTCTTAGATTTATATTGCTCGCAAGTCCAGGAGTTGAAAATGATCTTACATGTATCTTCTCTCTATCGAAATGTTAACCCTTTCAATATTATTAGATTAAGGAATTTATACTTTTCAGTGTCTTCTTCGGGTGTCTATCTGTTCCAAATGTTGGCTACCATGATAACAACTTTTACTTTGTTGACGGTGCCGGTGGCGTGGAAAAGTTGGGATTTAGATGGGTTGAACCCTTTTCTGAGGTTCCTGAGCCAAGAAATTCTTCTGCTTGGGCCTTTTTTTCCGTGCACCTTTTCCAGTGTGCATTCTTGAAATTTTTACTTAATTGGAATGCTTAGGTGCTTTTTAGACCCATGTTTGCTTTTAGGCCATCTTTTATAAAAGATACATGAGCTTTCTTCTTTATAATTACAGAATAGAATAGATTTTATTTATCCTGCTCGGTAGGTCTCTTCGGCCGAATTACGTGAACCTATTGATATCAAGGGACCGCCTGTACTACCTCGACCGTCTAAAGCACTATATTTATACTTATGCATCTCTATCTCCTGTGTAGCTATTCAAAATTTGAGGTTGCTCTCCTCTGGATAATTATGATAATACGTAGGTACCTACTTTGCTAATTAATACTTCTGTAATGTAAAATAGGTACTGATAATCCCACGTAGGGTGTATGTGTGTAAACAGGTACTATACGTGTTATATAAAATGCACCTATATTATTTGTCATAACGTGTTGAGTATATCTGTGTAATCCCGTATGTGATCCTGTGCTAATACATCTACCTGTATATTTATGTAAGACGTGTTATGGGTTATGCGAGTTGATGGCTATCGCAAATTACTTGGAGAACTCTCTGATTGATGGACACATGTCAAAGAGTCCAACTCACAAGGACCCTGTTGGTCAGAGGAGACACTTCATTTGTATCCCGAATCTGGGAATTCTGGACTGACAATATTACCAAAGGACCTCACTCGGATTCCACAGAACGGGAACCGTGAATCCCAAGAGGGATTAAAAAGGAATCAGCTAATTACCTTTACTCGTATGTGTTGAACATATTTGCCAATTATTTATTTTTTATCGGACAATCTAACCAGGATGTACGTTTTGCGGAAAAATAAACTAGCAAAATCGTCGTGTTAAATTTGATTCAGTGGTAGAGATTGCCTTTGGCAAAAGGTAACCCACCAACCCCACCATTTGATTCTAGGTGAATATTTCATTCTATAAAATTTTTAATTTATAATAGTGTAAAACTGAATGAAATTCTTCCAATAGAGATACGAATGGCTCATTCATGAAGTGTGAAAGGGCTAGATTTGCTCGGTATCCATTCATTTTATACATTAACTTCATTTCCTGTCCAAAGAGGGGACTTCAGATGTTTTACATTTAAGTAACAAGTTTATAGCATGGTGTAATACTTTATGATAGAGTCTATTAATTTATTACTCAAGTAATATTTCAATAAGTGATGTAATAGATAGATGGATTTTTCCACCTATTTAGCTAGGTAGGAGGAACGTTGATCTATGTGAATTGACTAGGACAACATTCCATCCTACCTTACTGGTTACTGATCGTATGTCCATATAAAACTAAGAATTATTTGCCATATGAGGAATATGGTTCGTTTATTATTTTTTCTTTTACTTTCCATTACTAATACAATGGGGAACTCATACAATGTAATGGAAAAGTATTGGTATCGAATTTAATTGAGCCAATATTACACATAGGTATGACTGTAATTACATGCCATGCATTTAAAATAGGTATTGCATAAATTTAAGTTTTTTCCCCTTTTTTTCACAAATTAAAACATCACATTCCTGCATTATTCATTTTAAACAAGAAAAAAGGTATACAAAAATTAAAATAATTTGAAAGAATCCTTCCTTGCGTGCACTAACTAAAATAACTTATTTTAATAAAACTATTATAACTAATAACTGTTCTTTACATTTCAAGCTTCACGAATAGTTTTTTTGTGGGGTATCAGGGCATGTTTAAATCACAGACAAACAGTCTAGCGAAGTTCAAAGTCTTAAAATTCTTCTAGCCTAGGGATATTTAGGGTGAATATCTTTTTTTTTTCTAGAACTCCTTTATCTTTTACCTCAAAAAATAAATTTAGGTTTGAAATGTCCTCAAGTCAAAAGTAGTCTACACTAACACAGTAAACTTGAATGTTATGTTGTATTTCAGACACATTAATATCACACAAGATTTGCCCCAGTATACGAGTATTGTAAGTTTTGATTTCTGATGAAAACATTTCGATGAGTCAAAATTCACCCAAGGCAAATTGCTCCCGTGGCAGACTTCCTGATCCGATATGAAGTCAAACAACAGATTTTATAATATTTTCACTTCATGTTTCAGGTAAAGGAATTAAAGGAGAGGAACACTTTTATTGTTTGATAAAATATCCATCAACCCATCTCAAGAACTTTTAGCTACAATAAAAATCTCTGTCGATTTACCCTTTGGTGACCTGATGATGTCTCTTCGGAAACTACTTCAAACTCAAACTTTCATTTCCAAACAGAAGCGAAAAGCGATTACGACTATTACGAGACTTGAACGTGTTAATCTGTAATATTGATATTCAATGTTCGATGAAGAATTTTATAATTATACCTATAATTATTTTATCGAGAGGATATATTCCTACGTCCTAACCTAACCTGAAGTACGGAGACCTCAGCAGAGTATGTTGATAGTACCTGTAGCGTAGTATAAATTAAATGTCAGTCATTGACAGCACGTCGGGTGGTTGGTGCTATTCACGCTGAAGAAAAAACATAGTTATTTACTTCTGGAAAACCTTTGCTTAAAAGGACACCTGAGAAATTTTGTCATAACACCTTTGACGAAAGCTGAATTAATAGCGACGAATTTAAAAAAACTATAATTTAAACAGCCTTGGGTTCGAATCTCATATATGACAAATAAAAACCTGATGGTCCTAAGGTCTGAAGAAAATTTATTCTTTTTCCTCCTTTTTCTTATATTCTTCTTTTGAAAGACATGCTGATTAGTGAATCACATAATCAATTTATACATATTTCTATTTAAGAATCTGAACTCTCAAATCTCATCGCTAACAAATATTTCAAATTGTTCAAATTTTTCTACTTCCTCTCTCGTAGTTTGATTCATTCTCGAATGATAATTATAGGGTCTTGTTTCTATAAAATCTGAGAAATTGGGCTCTTTGTTTCTATTAAAAAGATTATGAATAATGTTTGAACTATGTTAAATATTTGAAGGTATAGGGTCCTTATTAATGATGGTCGAATGTTTTTACTTTTTGAAAAAAAGGTTTATCTTCTTCACTATAGGCTAGATTCGCTAGATTAGGTATTGATTTCAACAGATTTATGGAGGTAAAATAAATAAAAATCAATGGAAAAGAAAAATAGAGCTTTTCTATTTTGAAGGTAAAACCTCTAGGTAGGTATGTATGTAGAATCTGAATTCCACATCCATTTATCCTATCTCCTAAAATTGATCCATTCTTGGGTTGAAATGCATTTTATTTTCAGCTCAATTACCTAATGGACCAATAGGACTCCAATTTAAACAATCACACAATACGATACATAACTTTCTTGCAGATCCTTTTCCCCTTTTTTATGTGCTGTTAATTATATCTACCAAGAATTAGTACCCTAACTTCTAAGAATTAGTACCCTAACTTCTACTGCTTTTTTTCTCACAAGAAACTCTTATTATGTTGTGAGCAATTATAAATTCTTCTTGTTTCTCAAATGCTAAGAGCACGTGCGTCTAAATGACATTACTGACATTCCATCATCTCTATCCACACTCAGATGTTATGACTATAATCTTAATACTGTGTTTACAATATCCACATGGCTGCAATAAATACAAAGCCCTATGATACATAGACTTGTACCGAGCGCTAAATCTGGAAATAACTCCAAGCCTGAAGAATCTACATTACAATTACCAACTTCTAACTCCTTAACAACTTGCCTGGAGCGTGACACGAGTTCTCATTTGGCCTGTGGTCAGATTTATATTCAGAGTTATAGATAATATCTGGGTGCTTCGACTCGACTGCAAGACTTGTTTCCTCTTCTATAAGACTGGACTTGCTATAAAGAAATTATTCCATGTAGGTATTTTATTTTCCTCTCGGTACATGATATCAATGTACATACACCGAATAGGATTTTGATGTAGGATTTTATCAAAATAGAGATAAATACATTTTGATCAATGTGTACAAGATGTCAACTGTTCACAATTGGGTGAATGGATTTGCCATTAGCCATTATGTAGGTATCACAATCACAATAAAGAAAGACAAGTAGTCTCCCAACACAAACAAACCCTCGTAGGTAAATAATAAAATCTCAATAAAACCAACAGCATTTCATGTGAGTACCCACCAGATTATTTCAGTAGGTACCTAGCAACCCCAATTTTTCGCTCGATTAAGTTTTCGCTTTTGTTATTTCTTTACTATTTCACGGACAGTTAATTGATTTGTTCTTGGCAGTGGATTTTCTTTTTGTAACTTTGATAAAGTCAATTAGGTTACTCTATGTACCAGCATAGTGCTTCTGTTCTAGAGAAAAAAATTATAGTGTCTTTTGCTCAATAGTTTAATATAGCACCGCTTTATCGAATTGAATAATGGGTAGATGTACAAGTTTGGATTCCAATTATTGAGAAGTGAGTACTCATTGATACAAGTACAAGTTACAACCACATTGATTAGGTACTCAGTCTAGAATATTGAGTACCTTTTTGTTTATGAAGAATAAAACATACTCGAGTGCCCATTAAATATGAATATTGAATAAGAACTACACATAAATATTAACAATGTATTCAATAACGTCATAAATGCGACTCGCAATAACTTTATATTTTCTGTTTACTCCGTTTGCAAGATCTCCATCACAAGGAAAACTATGTTTTAACTTTTTATTTCTCGTTTGGAAGAGCAGTTTTTGCAGAGGACTGGCTGAAACATTAGCTTTTAAAGTCGAAAGTTCAAAGTAAATTTTTGGGAAATGAACCTTTAAAAATATTGCAAGGCTTAATTTTGTCAAGAGGCGTAATCTACTCGTTCTCCGTTATTAGTGGATGTGCCGAAATCACCACTGTACAATATCTTTGACTTTTCTTTGGATCTGAATTTTACGTAGTCCTACGAGTTTTCTTCGGATAATCACTAGGCGAGCGGACATCTTTATTTATTTATTTATTTTTTCATATGAAGGTAAGGAAGGAAGAAAGAACATTTTCTTCTTACTTGAGTTGATGTTTTGTAACTTGACCTTGTTTATCAAAGCCGACTGACATCTATGACTTAAAACATTGGAAATATTTGTCCTCTTACTGCTTGTACAAGATTGGTTCGTATGTCCTTGTGAACACAAAATAATGTGAGGTCTTCATAAAGTCAGAAACATTAATTGCTAATGACTAGATGTATATTTTGTATCAGAACATTTTTATCCTCGAGGTATTTTTTCATGCTATCCTTGGTTTTTGCTTTGTTTCAATTAGAACAGAGCAAGAAATTTCAGATATAATTGTAGTTTTCGTTAACATCAAGCTTAACATTGTATGACAGAAAAAATTGAGCAAAGCAAGCATGAAAAAAATTATAAACTTTAAATGGCTATTGTTGGTCTAAAACTTTCAAAAGTCTGAAATGGCAATACATAGGTCATCCCAAAAGTAAATTGATCACTGCCATACCTGATCATAGAATATTTATAAGTAGGTTCAGTAACATTCCGGTAACATTTTCATCAATTTCCATTTTCCCTCTTTCCCAGTTATTTCCCAAAATGGCCTGATATTCCAACTTATATTAATCTTCAATGTCAATCATTACGAGGTTTACAAACTAACATATTACTTTTAGTAGTTTGCAAACAAGCACAAAGTTTCTAACAGAGTCTAAACGTCCAACCTTGTATGTTTACAAGAAACAATTTATGTTGTCTTGATTAGGAGAACTTTGTTGGCGGTATTTTACATGTGATTTTTATTGGAACTTTTGCTTTAGGTACCTGTTAGCTATCAAAGATCTTTTTTCCTATGTTACTGATCGAGAAGCACTCATGTCATTTGCCGATTTACTTAAAGTTTAAATGAAAAATCGTAGTGCAAAAATGACAATAAAATATGTTCGTTAGTGACAAAATTTTGTGACTAGAATTGTATTAGTATTACCTACATCTTTTACTACTTTTCCTCCAGTTCAAATTCAAAAACTTGTTGTGGATTTTTTTTTTTTTTTTTTTTTTTTTTGCAATTTTCTTGTTTATCCATATTCAATCAGAATTTCCAATATTTTTCCCATTTGTTTCTTATAAATACGTTTTCATCCTCTGGAAAACCCCTCCAGGGTTGTTCAGTACAACAATGTTGTGGATATGTTTCTGTTTTTAATATGGCTACGTAAATACATGGTTTGGTACTTCTGGTCTCTTCTCAGTAGAAACAGGGTAGACCAAAAAGTATCCCATATTTTAGACAGCGTTTATATTACATACATAAAGGTCAAAGGTGTAGGTATGCCGTCAAATGTTATACCTAGGTATCTTCAGTAAAATTTGGCGAATTAAGTGATAATTTGTTTACATTAGAAGTTTTAACGAAATACAACCCATCATAGTGCAACTAAAAACGACAAGTGCACCTAAACCAGCTGACTTTTGCTGTCCAGTCTTGTAGTTTTACATGGCCTTTTTTAAAAATCCAGATAGCCTGGGCTAACGCTGATATCTCTCCTTTTTGGAAAACAATGGGACCAGATTTCAAGGTAGATAACATTGTTGACAAGATATTAACAAGAGATCAACATATCAAAATATTAAAATAAATTTAAAATGTGGGTACTTACATTTATAATAAAAGAACACGAATCGGCCGACATAGGTGTGCAATTTTAATAATAAAATGAAGAAAAGTTACACAAAATATGATGAACAATAAAATTGTAAAATACCGGAATATTGGCTGTAAAATAAAATTATTTGTTTTTGTTACACACTTTTAATTGCACATCAATGAATCACACGGTATCAGGAATCACTGAACATTTTTCCTTCAGATATAGATAAAACTGTGATAATTTTAAGCAAGGTAATATTTCATGTTCTAAAAATAATTATTATCATTTCAAACATATTATGACACATTATAGTAGTGAAAGTTATTCAAGAGACATAGAGACATGTATTTCATTTGTAACTCAACTATATTTGACGTTTTCAAAAACTATTTAAACTATTTATGAAGTATAAATCTTACAAACTATGTATGTAACGTATTCCACTAGTCATATGCTATTTCACTACCATACATATTCACTATTCATTATTTATTTATCTTCAATACTGATATAATTTTGATATCCTGAACATTGTTAAAAGGAACACGGATACATGTTTACAAAAGCCTAACACATTATAATTTATTATTAAAACTGATAGTTGTTTGGAAAAAATATAGTACAATACGAGTAATATTTGACGTAAATCAAAATATCAATTAGTTTGCAAAAAACAGGTGAAAAATATAAATAACGTAAAAATTAAAACAATAAAAAAATTACAGTAAAACATTCACACATACTTCACTATCACAACATACGGTATTTTCTTGTTATTGTTATTGTTTTTTTTCTGCTTTTTTTTTAGTTCGTTTGAAAGTTTTTCCCTCTAACAAAGCCTTTAGCAATATGAATCTTTAAAACCTCAAGAGATATCACACATACGAAGCCCCCGGTTAAACTATTCTCATTGGTAGATGTTATAAAATCATTCTCCTCTCTGATTGGTTAGATCTGGTTTTTTAAATTCGAAAAAAAAAAAAAAAAATCTTGAACTTGGCTATTATCAATTTGACAAAGATTTTTTCTCTCCATTAATAAATTTTATTTTTTCATTTTGTATATTTTTTATTCTATTTTATTTTTTTAGATTTTTCTTCTCACTTAAGTCTTTTTAGATTTGATTGTCATATTCATATCACGGAAACTGAATAACATAAATTTGCTCAAGAATATTTTTTACCAGCAAATATAGGTATAAATGTATTTTAATAATAGATACCTCAGCATTTACCTTTTTTTTTCAAAGCTTGATAAATATTTTATTCATTTATTTTTCCTTCCAATAACTAAAATACCTATAATAGTGTGTCTTAATTTTCAAATTATTGTTTTATCAATAGGTGTGTGACAAAATTTCAATTCTATTTGACTGACAGATCAACAGGTTCGAATGACATTCCAACTTGTTGATCCACAGTTTTGAAAGTCCATTAAAAAAGGAAGTTTCCCCCCATCACCTTCACAATTATTTAAATATTATAGTAATTCTGCCCTTACCTATTCAAGATAAATTCACACATCAATTTGATCATTGTGAGAAGTGAATTGGACACATCCACCAATTTTATTTCAAGAAATAATTTATCAGTGGAGATGCACAATTCCCCCCCATTCTCATAGTGAGAACACTTTTCTACAGTCAACTAGCTGGAGTAATATTTTACTACATGTTCATTTTCCAATGCTTTCTAGTACCTCGTTTATAAGTCTTCAATAAAGGAGGTCATCAACAGACCCCCAAAAATATGAACCAAAGCACATTCACCTAAAAAGAGAATACCACTTTTGGTAGACAAAACATATGATTTTATATAGTCACCGAAATTTTCAAGAGTAACATGGGAGGTTTTCATTTAAATAATTTGAACATAAATATAAATATCACCAATAGGGGGCTGGACATAAGTGTGCCATGGATATGTAAATACATCTGATGTTTTGAATCCCAAAGTAACACAAGAAGTTGTGTTAACAATAGGTGGCTTGTAGATTAGGTGACACCATGGGGTCCTCGCAATAGGAGGCCTCCATTGAAAGATTTTATCACACCTTGGTTTGGTGTTACCTCTGGAATTCTGTTTCGGTAGTCAGGTGATTTGAAATGCTCTTCATTTGTTGATGTGATTCGAGCTCACCTGAAGTTGACATGGGTTGGTTGGTCTCTGCTATCCCTATCAAAGATCAGTATTGATCGATTTGGAAATCAATTCTTCGTTTGTTTTGCCAGCGATAATAGAACCTATTATCTAGAAAAAGGGATTATTTTTAAAAACAAGGCACGGAATGAAAACATTCAACGAAGTGGGAAAGGGAAAATTGTCCTCCTGAGGTCGTCTGAGCCGAAAAACATCGAAACCGGACCTCCTGCTAGTTAGGTCACTTTGATGACTAGTAAGAGCGCCTCGGTTTTAATTTCTCTCAAATCAGTATCGCCAAGTTCATTACCATTTTCGTATTCATCAAAAATAATAAAGCAACTGCCGACCTACCTTAATTAAAATACTCTCATCCCTTGGATTGGAAGAAACTTCGCAACCTAGCAAGCAACCCACACGGGGTTACGACCTCACTAACAATATTCTTGTTTTTTACCTTTTAAAAAATTAGTGTTACAGTATTGAAATTGATTTGTATTCTAATTTTCCTATATACAACCAACCCGAAAAAAAAAAAAAAAAAAAAAAAAAACAATAACATCCATAATGTGTTTCACTGTGTTAAGTTGATGTTGACTTTAAAACAATATTATTTAGAATATATTAGATTTATAATTGGAAAAAATGAGAATTTAAATTACAAAATTATTATATCGGGTTTTTTGTTTTGAGAGATTTTGTTCCTTGACCACGACGACTGAAGGACCCAAACCTTCATCATGTTTTAAAAAAAACTTGCCATGAGTTTTTCTGCTTTTGACTTTGTAATGTGACCCTAAAAATACCTTAACATTCTGTAGAAACACAACCTCAGACAGACTACTTTAAAGTTTTCCGGTGAAATATTGAAGCACATGATGAAAATCTCAAAGAATTTAAGTGTTTAGTTGGACAATCTTTCTTATTCTGTCTGTGGAAACTAGGGATGAGTGAACTGAACTTGGATGAATAATTATGAGACCAAAATCAATTTTCGGCAGTTTTCTTTTTAGCTTAACAAAGAGATGTTCAAGAACTTGTCTGTGTTGAAAAATCGTAAAATACATGTCCTTGGTATCATGGGGTCTCTATTGGTTTTTGCTTATGTGAACCAAGATCTTTGAAAAGTATTGTAAGATTGATATATATTCGGACATTCAGACCCAGTGCTCAAAAGGAATCCCCCCTCTCCTTTTTCAACTTTGGACCTAGAATCGTTCAGAGTCCTGACATTCAGAAAATCAGTACCTTTGTTTATCCCAATATTGTGTGTGATTTTGATCCTATATTCCATTAGAACTTTTCCATCTCTCAACCCGTCTTGCGTTGCCTGCATAAGGAGTAATTTTACCGAGGACTTCAGGAGGTTAAAAGTACCCCGAGCTATTTCAATATATTTATGTTCATACCTGTATTAATTTATTAATATGAAATAGACCCAATAGACGATGGAAGCAAATAATTTGTCTTGCTTATAGCTTCATAATTCACAGTGGAGAGAAAAAAAATTGAAGAAACTTTTCGATGCCTGTTGGTCGTATCTTGCAAAGATTACCATTACCATCTCCAGCCCAGTAGACTCATATCTCTCGCGATTTTTGGTCCGATGATGCGAACCTGAGTGTTATTGAAATCTCACCAAATTTTGTATGTAGTTGAAACTTGAATCTCAATTTTATTGTCTTCTGATTACCAATAACTTACACTTTCCAGTGAGGTTTGTAGACCATTTTAAAGTAATACCAATAAAAAGCATTACTGGTCTAAAGCTTCAAGTAACTTCAGTTATCATGATCCGCGATCAAGGATCTGATTCTGCAGAATGTCTACGCACTGAAAACGTGTATTCAGGAAAACCCTGCTGCTAATACCAATAAAAAGCATTACTGGTCTAAAGCTTCAAGTAACTTCAGTAATCATGATCCGCGATCAAGGATCTGATTCTGCAGAATGTAAAAAAAAAATCTACTTACCCGTATGTATTCGAATGTGTCGCACAAGGTTGGACCTCTGTACGAAATCTTTATTACAGTGTGGGCACTTGTGTCTTGGTCCCATATGTATAAGCAGATGCTCATTATAACTATCCCGCCTAGTGAATTCCTTGCCACAGAACTGACATTTGAAGAAATTCTCCTGAACCTGTGTAGGACAGAGGGAACTAACTGCGATCAGTATGGAGGAGAATAGAACAGATGAGGAATGAAATCAAAGAGAATAAGAATAGAATAGAGAAGAATAAACTTTAATAATTTGGGAAAGTAAGTAAGTATAATAGAATATTTTTTTTTTTTTTTTTTTTTTTTTTTTTTTTTTGTAGTATAAACAAAAGTTATTTATGTTTTTTAATTAGTTTACTTCTCTACAAGTGTTTTAAAAATGTAGGTTTTTTTTCTTTTCTTTGAAAGAAATAATGAGAAATATTATAATAAATAAAATCTCGAGTCATAAATAACAATTAGAAGAAAACTAATATGCATTTCGTTTTCAAGGTTCTAGAAGTTGAAACACAAAGTATTCTGTGATTGCTGTCCCACAAGTCTTGTTGTTTTCAGAGCGGATCAACTTTTCGTTCTTGGATTTTTACATCAGGAAAATTCAGAGCATAGACGTTCTGCTTAGGCCAAGATTTATTCAAATTTGTATGGAGACTTATGTACTCTATGTAGGTTGAAATAGGCAATAGAAATACATAGTCTAAGAAGGCAGAAAACTTCCTGTCCATTATATTCTTAGACATGGTGAGTGAATGAATGATAATTAATAACTAGAGCCAGGGTACCTACCTATTAGACAGTCTAGATTCAAAAGCAAACGATTCAATAAAACAGAGCATGGTTATAATTAATTTCCAGGTTAGGTGTTAATCAGTAATCACTTAGTATATCAGGTAATCTTCACATTTTAGCGGAAGTGGGTAATAACTAATAATATAATAATTGGTTTTAATAACTTTATCAGTATACAACAGATAGTGGTTAGAGCAGTCGGATACTAGTAAACTAGAGAAGGGGGAAAGCCGCAACTGTTACCTGTTACCCATTCAAAATTCAAAACTGTTTCAAATGTACCTACATACTTACTTTTACTGATTTGTACATAAGGTATCGGTTTCCCTGGACTTTTTTTTATGAATTTATTATTATTATTATTATTATTTTACGTAGGAAATCCTGTTGATCCAATAGTTTTTATATTAGAGCTTTTGTTCCGTTTTTGATAAAAAGTTGTTATACCTACGTTTACCTACATCACATCAGTTTACAACAGTCTTACAGAAACTCAGAAGTAATCTTAACTTGTAACTGGGAAAAATCCGATTTCTTACGATTAGGAAAACCGAATAAATACTGAAGCCAAAGCTAAGCATGAACATTGAACAACCATGGTGGAAAAGAATCTTCTCTACAAACCCAAGCATTCGAAAACTGCTTTATCTTTCCAATAAACGTTTCGTTATACAGGAATCAGGACCGAGTCTATGCTACCTATAGAGAACTCTGTGATTGGTTACGATCAATTGTCACGATTTTACTCAAAGTTACCGCCTGTTTTACCAAAGAAAGTCACGAGTTTTTATTATAAAGATCGGTCTGCATGTATTTGATCATTATTTCTTCTTCGAACAGATCTTAACCCTTCTTCATCAGATGATTGAGAGGTGGTTTAATGGACATTCAAATTCAGACCCAAAAATGAAATTTAGACTCTCGGCGCTGATAGCCTCCAAGGCTCAAAATAGATGTTTCAAAATTTTATTTTTGGACTGATTTTCGATATGAATCATTAGTGGGACCTATTTGAAGCACAAATCACCGATCAAAATGAATTTCTCCTTTTCGTTGCTTCCCCTATTGGCGAGAGAACATGGAAAAATGAAAAATTGAATTGACCATAACTCCGGCCCTGGTTGTCGGATTGAGCTGAAATTTAAACCAAAGTACTAGGTTTTTTAAGAACTTTAATATGATGTTCACAAGTAGGGGGTTCCTATTTAAGATTTTGAAATTGACCCCCCTGGGGCCACCCCTGAGAGTGCCGAAAAATTGAGATCCCCTTAAAATAGGTTCCCCTTGAAAAGAAAGAAATATGTGTTTTAGGATTTTTCTAAATTCCAAACGGTTCTCGAGTTTTCAGGGGTGGCAACTTTTTTTAAACACCCTGTATGTAAAAAGGAAAACTTCTGCAAACTCAAGTCGCAGTAAAATAATCAAATACAAATCTGTACATGATTATCAAATTGGAATCACGGGATATGAGCAAAGGGTTAAATAGTTTTGCTATTCGAACAAATTATTCTCAGTAAACGCCATCGCAAAATGAAATGAAAATTACTGATGCCTGATGCTCAACCCAAGAATCTTGTATTTTTATTTTTATCATGTAAATATCCCTACATCGGCTTCTGTAATAAAAGGCTTTGAGGTTGGAGCAAATTCTACGTAGATTGGCGAAGGTATATGAGGTGGGTTTTATGCTAGTTTTCATTGGTAAAGCACTAGGTAAGAGGAAGCAGTTCTTTGGCTCTACTATACCATTGAGAAAACTACCTTTATTCAACAGACAGTTCTTTGAGAAAATTCATCGGAAATTCCCCAGTTCGGCCTTCTCCAGTTACAAAACAGTTTTTCACATCGAAGATCTGAGAAGTCACGTCTAAGAAGTCTTAGTACCCATAATAATCAGTAAAGTTCTGATTGATTTCCTAATTAGCACATGATTTACTGACGTTTGGAGATAATTATTTCTGAATATCCCAACAGATAACAATATGGTCCACAACTACAGACCTCCAGTTTATTATTCTATGCTCAGAAAATATTTTATTTCATTTTCGAATACAAAATAAAGTAATTTAAAACGTTTTATTCTTTCGTAGGTATATCGAAATGAAATGCACTTGAAGTCTTCACTTGGGGGACTTTCAAAGTACTTTCTCAGATCTTTTAAAAGTCCAGTGGATATACAAACCTGATTGAAATTGGGCTTAATATTATTTAGAATATATTAGATTTATAATTGGAAAAAATGAGAATTTAAATTACAAAATTATTATATCGGGTTTTTTGTTTTGAGAGATTTTGTTCCTTGACCACGACGACTGAAGGACCCAAACCTTCATCATGTTTTAAAAAAAACTTGCCATGAGTTTTTCTGCTTTTGACTTTGTAATGTGACCCTAAAAATACCTTAACATTCTGTAGAAACACAACCTCAGACAGACTACTTTAAAGTTTTCCGGTGAAATATTGAAGCACATGATGAAAATCTCAAAGAATTTAAGTGTTTAGTTGGACAATCTTTCTTATTCTGTCTGTGGAAACTAGGGATGAGTGAACTGAACTTGGATGAATAATTATGAGACCAAAATCAATTTTCGGCAGTTTTCTTTTTAGCTTAACAAAGAGATGTTCAAGAACTTGTCTGTGTTGAAAAATCGTAAAATACATGTCCTTGGTATCATGGGGTCTCTATTGGTTTTTGCTTATGTGAACCAAGATCTTTGAAAAGTATTGTAAGATTGATATATATTCGGACATTCAGACCCAGTGCTCAAAAGGAATCCCCCCTCTCCTTTTTCAACTTTGGACCTAGAATCGTTCAGAGTCCTGACATTCAGAAAATCAGTACCTTTGTTTATCCCAATATTGTGTGTGATTTTGATCCTATATTCCATTAGAACTTTTCCATCTCTCAACCCGTCTTGCGTTGCCTGCATAAGGAGTAATTTTACCGAGGACTTCAGGAGGTTAAAAGTACCCCGAGCTATTTCAATATATTTATGTTCATACCTGTATTAATTTATTAATATGAAATAGACCCAATAGACGATGGAAGCAAATAATTTGTCTTGCTTATAGCTTCATAATTCACAGTGGAGAGAAAAAAAATTGAAGAAACTTTTCGATGCCTGTTGGTCGTATCTTGCAAAGATTACCATTACCATCTCCAGCCCAGTAGACTCATATCTCTCGCGATTTTTGGTCCGATGATGCGAACCTGAGTGTTATTGAAATCTCACCAAATTTTGTATGTAGTTGAAACTTGAATCTCAATTTTATTGTCTTCTGATTACCAATAACTTACACTTTCCAGTGAGGTTTGTAGACCATTTTAAAGTAATACCAATAAAAAGCATTACTGGTCTAAAGCTTCAAGTAACTTCAGTTATCATGATCCGCGATCAAGGATCTGATTCTGCAGAGTGTAAAAAAAAAAAAAATCAAACTTCACAAGTTTAATCAGTTGATTGAACTTCCTTATGGAAGTGTTACCAATATTAGAATTATAACAGGTTGAATTTTTTTTTTTTTTTTTTTTTTCAATCCAGAACAAAGATTTCATCGAATCCTCTTTTGTCGGACCATGTTCACGAGTCATACTCGAGTTCTTTAGGAAATTCTCATTTATTATTATCATCATTATTATGATTATTATGGAACGATAGTGCCGCCATATTGGTCAGACAGTGAATATTGTGAATGAATTATGGAATGTATTATTATTATCGGTTCAATGATTGATAGAGATAAGTAGCTGTCAAGTGGTCGAGCATCCAGATTTAAGTTCTGAACATGTCCAGTGAACTGAGGAAAGGGTTGCCTCCAGGAATATCCCACAGGGGAGACCTTTAGAAGACGTGGAAAGCAGAGTAGTCAAAAATGGCATGATTATAATAAAATTAAATTTGTGATAAAAAATGAAAAACTGCCATCTTCTCATCAGTTACTATCCGGAAATCGAAAGCGAAAAATGACATCAATTTGAGTCCTCCCCCTCCCGAAATTGAATCCATAGCAAACATAAATATTAAAACCATCACTTTGAGATACCACCATTCTATAAACGTAGGAAAAGAAGTGGAAGAAGAGCAGTCTGTATTGAACCAGAAATATCTCATTCAGAATGAGAAGGAAGAAAGAGAAAAGAGTTCATATCTTCATATTATGTATTGTTAGTGGATGTGCCAAAATTTCGAAAGTTGTCTATTGAAATGTTGTATTTTTCTGACTTGAACGTCGAGCGCGGAACGTCGGGAATTTTTTCCACATTTAATGAAACCAAAAATTTCAATTGTGAGTTAGAAAGTATAGGGTACAGCTGGGTTCAGTATATGAAAATAAGTTCGAGCTCACAATACGTAAGAATAGGGTACCCATAAATTCATTTCAGCACACTTGCCTGTATGTTACAAGCATTTTATAACCCGATAATTATGCAAATTTCGCACATTATAAGAAGCGATAATGAAATTCATTCACCGTATACGAAAACGATTCACTGAATCTGAAAAGCATGTTGGATATTCGATCACCATTACTTATACTGGGTTCTTAGGTTGTGTCACCTTGGTGATGCAATTCTAGTCGAGCAAAGACACTCCCCCGACCTGGGTGACTAATGCTGAAATCTATGCGATTCATGAACTATGATAGGAAAATGTAGTGTTAGGTTGTAGGTAGATACTTCTAACATGGCTAAAATTAATGAGAAAGCAGACAAAATATACCTACCTAGGTGATAGAGAGTGATTCTTATTTCAGGTAGGTAGGTATGTAGGTAGATGTAGCAGAATGAGATAACTGAGATTTTAAATAAAAGCAAAACTTCACCATATTTTCAGTTTGAAGGCTTAATCTGACATTGAACATTGAGGACTTGGAATTATTTTGAAAATCAAAATAACGATTCTGATATTTTCAGCTTAAACCCTTTTCATTTTCAATCTTCTGTGGAGGTACTTCTGTGCAGAAAAACAATTCACAAACCCCATCGAAAACAGAAAGGGCTTTGCTATATTTATTCATCTAATAAATAGGTAGGTAAATAGATTTCTAAGAAAGAACAAACTTAGGTACGTGAGTCAACTTGACAGTTCTGTGATTGTCATATTGGGGTTTAGAATAATAATGTGAATATGCAAGGTTTACAAATAAATTGCCCAAACTGGCTTAGCTCCAGAGTATAAGAGTGGCGAAAAATGTACCATGTTCCATCGGACCTGATTCGTACTGAATATTTAGTCCAAGTACCTAATCAACATTTTCAAAACATTCTGTATACAAGAACAATGAGAAGATTTTTTGTTGAGAGATACAGAAAAAAGAACAGGTGTTTTAAGTTCCCATAAATTAGCCCTGCGGAGCTTTTTTTTATACTTAACACTATACACCATAACGTTCATTTCATTTAAATAAAATGAGAATTTTTACTGCCAGTGATGGAACGTTTTAGGGAGTGAAAATTTCCATTGAAGAGAAGATATTATCTGGAAGAAAATCAATAATGCTCGCTTTCAATTTTGGTACATAAAATAAAAAAAGAAAGATTTTTTTTTAATCTGTTCTATAAACCAGAAGGAAAAACTGTTTTAGGAGTAGTTCTAAATCTATAATAATGGTACTCTGAAGGAGAGGGGCATAATTTTCATCATCAATACTGCAATCCTCGGTTGTAGCAGAAGCTACAAGTACAAAGTTATAAATATTTTTTACATTTACAAATACAAAGTTCCTACAATGTATCTACACCCTAGCTACATTAAATTCAGTTTACCTTAGAATATCTATTGTGATTGAATTTCTACCGTAGCATTAAGGACAATAAGCGTACATTTCGAAATAGAATTAAACTGCAGTCGTAGATAAAAGATAGATAAAAATCTACAGGACATTTGATCTATAAAATCACAATCATTCAGATTTGAATTACGACCAGAAGAATTAAAATTACGACAAGGTGGCTTAGTACGAGTTACAATAGGTAACACCATTGGTCAGTAAAGGTTAGAACTTGCAAAGAACAATGACTTAATCACAACTGAAGTTGCTCTCTCACGGTTGACTCATGATCAAAGAAAATGTATAGTGCCGCTAGCATTTTCAGTAAAAATAGAGTTGGCGTATTGGTGGCATTATGGCATATGTTACAAGATATGAGAGCCAGACAATTGTTTTAAATAAATAAGAATAATCAACTTGGGTTTAATTAATTCAGTGCTGGATATTGTGTTTCAAACTAGAGACTAAGCAGTTCGTCCTATACTGATAACTTTGAGAGAGCTTCGTTTAAGTGAGCTACAGATTGAAAATCTTGGAGTATTTGCAATGTTCAATTTAGGTGGCTTCTATCCATAGCAGCTAATCGACCAAATACATCTCTGCCCTAAACATCTACAAAAAAGTCTACTTCTGTGTATAATAGCATGCTGATCCTCAAACCTTCCACTTCATGTTTCAGGTGGACCAACTACCACTCCATCAAGCTCCCAACCTTCCCAATGAAATTTTTACTGAACGTAACACAATACCATTTCGACTGCTCTGAAATCTAAACCCGGATTGTTCTATTTAAGAAGTTAGCATATCAACAATTTAAATGTATAGCCGTTAGCCTTGCTCCTTAACGTTACTGGTAACTATCTGATAATATGGTTTTCTAGTAGGTCTTCCATAAGATCATTTAGTAAATGCTTAGTCGTGGGTTCTAAGTAAGGTACCACAAGATCCAAGATTTCAAGATCAAGACTTAATCCTCCTTGTCGTTAAGCTTCACTTTATCTTCATTTTCATTTGCTTACTCAGTGAGAATAGAAGGAAGATTAGTATTAGCATCCATACTAAGGCAATCTTTGAAAGAGGAAGATGAAATTCTGGATATTTACAGGGCAATTTAGGATATTATGCAATCCTTATAAATAACCTTATTTGTTTTAATTGGTAAGGGGTAAAATAATCAAAATTGGAAACACATTGTACCATTTGTAACTTCAAATCAATGTTTTGAGTTACGCCACTTCAGAGCATTGCTCCCTATTTTCAAGAAAATCATGAAATTCGCCTCAATTTTTTTCGTCATACCAAATTTTTCTTTGATAAATTTTTTTAACAAAATAACGAACGACCCTTCTTACTTCGTTTCATATTTCACTTGTCTGACACACTTCAGATGCAGGAGAAAATTTGTGATGTACTCTTTATGTTGAGTACCAAGGATATTTATTATTTCTCTTATTTTTTTTTTCTTTTACATAAAACTATCATTAGACATTATATACTTACACTATTAAGTATTATGTGATACCTACCTACGTTTCAGCTGATATAAATCCACAGACCTATCATTACCTTAATATGTATTTTATTATAGGTCAAATCTTTTAGGTCTAAGTCATGAGCCGTTAACTCCTCCAAGATTAGGAACTCCTCCAAGTAATAATATCGAAAACAGGTCCCAATTGAGGTCCCACTGAGGGATTTTTGTAGCTAAAAAGAGGATATAAATTACCAAGAACAATTTAACAATTTCCTTCTACGAGTATTTTTTGAAAAACTTCAGGCAGGACTTGTGCAAACCTGATGTCCAAGTGACAAAAAGCTCTACTATAAACGCGTCGCTGATAAAGTTATTTTATTCAACTCCAATTCTAGCCTTTATTCCTGTTTACATGACTATTTTCCACAAACGATACATATTTCGAGTGACTAAATTATAGCCTAGGTAGGTATATCTATCTCTACGAGTACATGTTGTAAGCACCAACTATTTTATGGTATAAAATTATTATAGAATTTCAGGGCATAATCTCATTCAAATTGAGAACTAATAAAACTTACCAATATCATCACCTGCATTTCCAATAACTTGGTAAAGCGTTCGCTCAGAATGAAAGGTGTTTTAGATTCTCTAATGTCCTAATGATTATCATTTTCTTTTCGAATCAATTATTACAATATTGTACCTTTTTTTCTCGTTCTTTATGAGTCAAGGAGATTCTTGTTTATCATACTTAACAGTCTGATCTGTTTATTACCTATCTTTTAGTCTTGATTTCTGAATTTCCATGGAAAACATTTCCTGTATTTTATCTAGTTCTAAAACTTGATAAGTGATAATTACTTCAACATTTCTGATGTTCAATTCAAGTGTACTTACCTTGGCGGCAATGAGAATGTTATCCCCCATCAACTATCAGTAATTTTCCATTTGAAAAATTTTCTGGTGACTATTCCATTTTGAAAATCCATAGGTAGTATTCTTTTTTCTTTTCATTAAATATTTTAATAATATCTATTAATAACAACTCATAATAGGTACTCGTGTTTCAATTTCGACCTCATATTAGCTGAACTGATTCATCGATATTTTAGTCGTAAGATATCATAGTTGACCTTTTCCTTGAAACTCTTCATATTTTCGCCCGAACAAAATTTATTACACTCGAAAAAATTGTCGGCTTAAAAAAATAATGATACTAGGTATCTATATCTTCATATTTTTTTATTATTATTATTTACTTTAAAAAATAAATAAAAATCCCACATTGGTACCGAAATCTAGCCAAATATGTGTACACCTTATCATTACCAAAAGTACAACCCTCTTAAGGCCTGTGGAACTTGATCATGAATGTACTTATTGGTAAATGGTTAAAATCTCATGACTCATGATAAAGCCCAGTTTTGTTAAAATGAACGTCAAGTTTGAAGTTGTAGTATGATCGTAAATTAAGTTCGTAAAAGGCTCATGAGCCAAATATATATATATTTCTGTAATTGTGACCAACCTTTTACAATAACCAGGATAACTGGTGAAGATTACTGAAGAGGTTTAGGCGCCAGAGGTCGGAAGAATCTCAGATCCCTATTGAAGACTTGTGGGTATATTTATTTCTTTTAATAAATATATCCTTAAACATATCCTACGATTTCAAATTGGGGTGGGTCGCGGCAATAATCTTTGTAAAATATCAATGTAAAGTACTAATTAATTGAGGTCTAAAGATCAACAAATTACTCCATGGATTTTGTTGCTTTTTTACGAGAGTTTAGGATCCTTTGTAGCTATGTTGTTGTTGTTGATTTATCAATAATGATAAAACCGAATTAACCAGTTTACAAAGAGAAGGGCGTTCTTTTCTCATCACACTTGTAGAGTTAAAAGCCATGTGCTTATTCATTAAAAGCCAATATCCTAGAGAACAGTTTTTTGAGGGTTAAAAAGCTCTAACTTTAAGCATTTTACCTATCCGTCTACGTGTATAGTATTTTGGCTTGAAATTTCGGAAATCGAAAAATATTCCAAATAACTTTTACGACTATCTCGTGTTCCATGCTTGAGTAATAGACATGATCTATTCGAAATTCTTTTTTCAGGTTCATAATACGTTTATGAATGAATTTAAATGTTGTTTTCAGTCTACAACGGGTAAATTGCCTAAAACCAAACAGTGATTTTGTTGTTTCAATGTTTCTTGTGAGTTCATTTTCAAACAATTTATCATTAGAAGATCCTAGGTCAGTTTTACTTATAAATACACTCGACTAGATGGTAAGGTGCAAGTTCTGGGAAAAAAAAAAAAAAAAAAAAAAAAAAAAATCCGGGGCAGGAGAAGGTCAATTTTTATGAATCTGAACTGAGGATTGGTCATAAGACTGGTACGAGGTCTGAGTATTCCTACTTGTAAATATGAAGGTATGTACCTGGGTATATTAGAAAAAGGAAGGTTTTTACAAGCAAGTATCAAGTATAGTTCGTTTTCCTTCCACCAACTTTCGATTCAATTGACGAATCATACAAGCGGCTGATTTTAATTATAAAAGTTTCCAAGTGAAACTAGATTATCATGTTTACCCAACATGATAATTTGTGTAATTTGAAATGCACGCTAGAAAGGATGAGTGGAGAATTCGGTTGGGAAAATCTGAAATCCTTGTTACAGGGTGGTTTTACAGCATGAAAAGTTTGTTAATCGGTTTTCTGGGTTTCTTTTCTTGATGTGCACCGTATTAGTTGTCCACCCATTATACCAACATAAACATGTATATGTCTACATAAAACGAGGATAAAAAAACAGTCGAGCTTACGTAAAGGGTTGAGGATCCTAAGCTTTGGAATATTGGGATACATCTCATACCTACATGGAATAAAACACAGGAGATATGAACACCTCCGGCAATTTTTTGGATGATATAAAGCGAACCTAGTTTTGACAGGTTACATTTTCTGAAGGGGTCGCAGTAAGGTTATATAGTCGAATGTCCTGAGGCCTCATAACCAACGCGAGCCATGCTGTAACCCACTCACAAAAAAATATTATTATTATTTTTAGATTTTTCAGATCGTCCCGGTTGTTGTTTTTTTTTTCGGTAAGATATCCGAATATTTGCTCATTTAATGTTTTTATATCGTGTTGATTAATGTCAAAAAAGTCTGCTGTGTTTATCTTCAAAGCACCACAAGGGAAAGTAGGTTTTGTGTATTGTTGACTAGCATAGTTAGTAAGTAGGTATTCGAACGTTTATTATTATCAGTATTTTAAGTAAGCTGTTAGTTACTACCTTGCCAAGACCAAGTAGGTACCTAGGTACTGGCAAAAGATGTAGATAAGTTTATTTTTGAGTATGGGTGCACGATTGTAAATTTGGCTCTCGGGCATTCGAGGCAGATTTGTAGAGGAAGGGTCTGTGATTTTTGATAGTTTTAACCGCTCATATTGACCTAGCAATACCCCCATAGGTTTTATTCATGTTGAACGTATGTTTCAAACGGTATCTATAGGTTTAATGAGGCATGAAATTGCCTGGCGTGCAAGATTGGTAAATTTAAATAATTTGTTTAAAAAAAAATCTCCATTTGACCCGATCTTCCACAAAGCTTTTGAATCTCATTTTTGACAGTCTCTTCTCATCTCCTAGTTACCAGACACTGAGACGGATATAACACGACCCGTGATTATCACCGATTTAGACACAAAACACCTGCAGGCTACACGCCCCTGTTTTTTTTTATAAATATAAAATTCTTGCAAGAACTCCAAATAAAATTCCGATTAAAAAAATATCCATAAATCACATTCGCATCATAAAACTGTGGAGATGGACTTTTATACTACAAGTAAGCATTAGGTTGCTGAAATACAGGGTGTTGAGAACATTAGCATTCAAGGAAACTCATTTTTGTTTTTTCTTTCTTTCAAAGTTCCATCCTTCAGCAAGGATGGAAATTGGGGATTTTTTTTTCTCACACAAGTGGAATTGCTGTTTATTATTAGATTTTACATATTTACTTTGTTTTTTCTTTTTTTTTTTTCTTTTTTTTTTTTTTAAAAATATATATATCAGGGCAAGAGAATCTATGAAACAGTAGGTATTCCTTGTGGGTACATAATTTCTGAATACCCTGTATATTATACTGAAGTAAGTCTCGTTCATGCTCAAGATAGGTACTTAAATCTGAAGATATCTCTACTTTCCAGTCTAAAGCTTTATCTTAACAATCATAATCCAAACAGCCCTTTCGCTGCTAGGGTTTGTTACCTACTTTGTCAGCAATGAAAAAATCAATAAAGCACAAATCTCTTTATTAGAAATCTATGACTACCTACATGAATTACATTTCAATGGTTAGCACCACTAAGTACATTAAAAGATCAGTGCTTGTTACATAATTACAACCGAATAAGTTAATTAAAAATCGCATAGGATATAATTATGAGATACTCTAGCAGCTATAAGATCCTCCAAGATCCACCAAGAATGTACATGTTTGTAATGAGTATGTCAGTGGTTTGAGTGTCATTTCATTTTCATACAAGAAGCAAAAGGTCGAATAAGAAAAAACAATAAGGCAATTCAAGTATAACGTTTTAATGAACAAGTAAAGCGTGTTCCAAGACCAAAGTGTTTGCGAAGTTTTCACATGACATAGGTTCATGTAAAATGTATTTGTAGCAGCTGGGGTGCGTAAACCACTTGCCAAGAAGAAGTCTCATATTGTTTTGATTGTCATATCAGACCAACATGAAGAACAAGAGAATCTGAGATGAAGAACAAGAGGAAAACAAAGATAATATGAATATAAAGAAGGAAAACTTCAAGATGAGTGCTTTCGCGGAAAAGGCCGAAGAAAATTTCCATCAAAGGTTATGGTTATAAAGGGGGGGGGGGGGGTGTAGAAAGGGTGTGAGGGACACCTGCTGTGATTTTGATGGTACAAATTTACTGTCATGATAAAAATTCAAATAATTTAGACTTCAAATAAGCATAGTTTACTTGTTATGTAGGTACTTAGTATTAAAGGCCTTGAGTTAGGAGTTAGACCCTTTTCTTACGAATATCCATAGCAAACTTTAACTCTAATAGTCTTGAGACTTTCTGATATTAACTACAAAACAGCGATTGTTTATCTAGAAAAAAATGGAAAGTCTCTTTGGCAGACGAAATGTAAGCCTGGTAAGATTACATGTACATAAAAAGGAAAGAAGCGTCCGTCACATTTTTAATTGAAAAAAAAAGTCTCACCATTAGAAACATCAAAGAAAAGGCGGAGAGAACCGCTCTTCCGATCTGACAGAAAAGAGGAGAGGAAGGAAAACAGCAAGAACACTAATAATGAAGAAAAATGTAATAATAAAATTAACGTGCTCATGTAAAGATGTAAAAAAAAAAAAAAAAAAAAAAATGGAGGAAAAGGTTTACAGACCTTTTTTTAAATTTGTAAAAATGACTACAGCAGTAATCCAGTTTTGAAAATTTTACAATTTTAAGCCATGCCTTTAGCCGAAGGTTCCTTCGAATGGATGAAAATAAAACGTGATTTTATAATACTAGTATCAAGATTCCAAAATATGTCCAGACGATAATAACAAAAACAAATATCCCTACCTCAAATATAGGAATTACCACTTGTACTTCTGGGCTACTTACGCGCACATATTTTGGATATAACATGATTTTTTCGGGGAAAAAAGAAAACCTTTGTTTTTCCCGTAAAAAACATTAAAAGCACCTACGTATCTTCTGGATAAGTCCTACAAGAGAGGGGAAGGGGGATGACGTACAAAAGGGTCGTAAGAGGCTTGGCAGTGTGTATCATGTATTTGTAACTAAAGGACGGGGACGTAACAAGAGTAATGGATTTTTAAAATTACCTCTTGTTGTGTTTATGTTTTTTCTGCTTTCCCGAAAGAAAAAACAACACTTCACATTTTTTACCGAGTTTTTTTTTCTTTTTTTTTACAGGCAAAAAAAGAAAAAAAAAAATGATAGAGATGCTGGCTGATTGGCAGGAATGTACTAGCCAGTGATGTCCAAATCTAGCCTCTTCAGAACAGAATACTGCCTCCCAATCATCAATACAATTTGGCTTTTTACTTCTTTAGCCTAAAGAAAGAGATGCAGAACAATATTAGGGCAAAAGGACTTCCCAGTCTTATCCGAGCAGAAATTGGTGCTCAAAACTGTCCCAATTGATTGATCTTTTATTATTTATTGGTTCCTCCTTGGATGGCCACGGACGAAAAAGTTTAGATTCGACCTTTTTTAAAAGCTACTCCGACGCATGTTCTTCCAAAAAGAGAACCTTTTATGTCCCCTCGCTAAAAGTATCGCAAAACTTCTTCATCCAATTTTCCGAGTAAGTAAAAGTCGGGAGCACTTGATACTTTCCATCAATGTTATTCAAAATACTCATCTCGCGTGGTCACGTGATCTCAGTTGTTTCATTTAATTAACGCGAGCTATCAACTTGTATACGTATCATGATACCTTGTATCATCTCTCACTCATATTTAAAAGCTTTAATGTGTTCCAAGATTTCAATGAAGGAGAGTAGGAGATGTCTGGATCCAGTTTATAAACATGGGTCCTCAGGAATCCTTATGAAAAGGCTTTGTAAATAAATTGTTTGGGTAGACGCTTTCATGTTCAGACTACTTCCAGATAACTCCTTTACTGAGAACATATTTTACTTCGAACCGGTTAGGTTAGCTATATTCCATTTTGTTCTACAGTCTGCTTTTTCTATAACGTCTCTAGAAAAAAGTTTCTTCTATAAGCCTAAAAAAAAAATCTGTCCAAGTTCAATGTATAATCAATAACAAAAAGGTAGTAAGTGATTTATTGTAATAGTTTAAAAAAATAAATTGGAAGCATGTCTGCTTGTAGTGTATGATGAGTTTCCAGACCTAGACGACGCTACCATAACAATATCCAGCCAGCCATTCATTCAAATACTTGTAATAGGCTATAGATATACGTACTGTCCTATACACATTCAGATCTGTATTTTAAAGACGAAAAAACATAAGGAGTAAGCTTCGAAAAAATAAAATTTTAATTAAAACGAAACGAACCAACATTCTTGAGATTCTTCGAGTACGCTCCTGAATTTCTTGACTCATCTCTGAAGATTGGACTGCCTCTTGGACTACTGGATGTAATCGAGGCTTGAACACGTGCCCTCTGTAGCCTACCCAACAACCCAACCCATGACTACCAAAACTATCTTACGCAACTTTCCATTCAAACCAGGGGCGGAGAAGAAATGTCTGGAAGAGGTTAGAATGAGTTGTCGGGAATGATATGAAGGGTCAAGAGGTAAGCTTTGATCCTTTGGATGTAATTGAACTAGATACTACTGACGATCTGGTGAAACAGTTGTTTTCTTGGTATTTAACCGGGCGAAAAGTCTCACATTATGAAACAGAATTTTTCACGTCGCTCTGTCGTCGCGTTGCGCGGGTTCCGTGATTCGTCGCTATTCCTGGAAGAAGGTAAATTGGAACGGTTCTTAAAAGGTACGTAATTTCTACGAAGTGTCCCTTGCCCCGCCCAATAACGGCCCTGTATGGAACGTAATTTTATTTTTTGTTTCAGAAGAGTTCGATAGGTTAATTAAATTATTTAAAACATTCTACGTGCTCTGAGTGCTCTTTAAAATAAGCTTGGGGATCATTGAGATCCCGGGATAGATTTTAAACAGGATTCTGGATTTCAGGAAGGATATCAGTATGCTAAAAGTGTTAAAATCAGTTATCAGTATTTTCTTTATTCGTCCATGATTTCAAGGAACTAGGTAATTACTTTTTCAATCACTTTTAATTGCATAGGTATAACAATCAAGTGATTTGTTTTTAAATGATACTATAATATATCATATTATGTTCTGCAATAATATCCACAATTAGGTAATTTACCATTTATTTTTGTTTATGTGTACATAATACAAATTTTGCTTCTAAAAATGCTTAAGTAAAAGCTATTAACAAGTTGACAAATTACAAAAGTCGCTCAAGGAAGAAAGCAATCACAGGTGAATGAAAATCCAGGATCAGGGGGATGGAATTGAGAAATTCAAAGTGGAAAATGAAAATCCTGTCCAGTCACCTAGAATTAAACTCATTGTAGAAAAAATAATCAACTCTTTTAACCCCCCTTTCAATGCAGATGGTTGAATTTCGTCATACCTATTTATAACTTACGTTTGAAATTAAGGATGAAAGCTGGGCCATTGACTGGGGGACAAGTATGGTCAATGAGTGAAAATTATTTTGAAGTGATCTTGGACAAATTTTATCTACATGGCAAATCCAAAGATATACGAGTTTAATACGATAGTTTCCTCCTAGACCTAGGAAGGTACAACCATTATAATTCCCTAATAGCTCAAGGATTCTTTTGGGGGTAGTTTCAAGGTACATTGTCTTTTTCCCCTTTTCGTCAAACCATGACTATACCAATTTTGACAGTACAAGAAATTAGAGCAACAAAGTTATCATATTGAATTGACAATATTCGAATCTTCAATGTGTTAGGAAAAAAGCAAAGATCATATAGATAAGATGGAAAACGTAGACAAAGAAAAAAGTAGAGAATAGAGAAATAAACTTGAAAAAGCTCATTTTTTTTTTTTTTTTTTTTTTTTTTTTTTTTTTTTTTTTAGGTAATATATTTTCAAGACCGCACAACACAAACTTTCTATCTATACAACCAATATTTCACATGTTGTTATTGATGTTTCAAATCAATGTTCATCATTTGTGTTCACAGACAGGCTTCAGGTAGGCAATTTAATGGCCGCATAGCCATTTTTATTTGTACTCATTTGCGTATTTTTTACATTTGTTAAAAGCTCGTTTTTTGTTCACAGGATCTTCTTCTTTTAATGCCATATCTTTAATAGACATTGAATGCCAAAATGAGAATGGCTACGGTCGAAAAAATTCGGGTGTTAAGACTGGCCATAACCATGTTTTGCGTGGCCTATCTCGTCCTCTGATATCGTCCAATGTTTTGGAGAAGATGGTATCAGGGATGGCATTGAAAAAATTCCATTTTATATTTCATTTTACTGCCAAGTATTCGGAAGAAGTCCAACACCATGCATCAATATAGTACAATAATGTCCTAAAGTTAAAGCGAAAGTAAAACGAAATCTAAATACTAAAAATACATCCTTTGCTCATATTTATGTATCCTTTTTATTGTCAAAGGAATCAACAAATTATCACGCAGAAAAGAAAGAAAAAAGTCAGGACTCAGGCTATGCTAGCAGCCATGTTGGAAATACGTGGATCAATATAGCACCGCCCCTTAAAGCATGCCTTGGGATACGATAGTATCAACATTCTATATAAAGAGGTTTATACTGCGAGTTTTGATGCAGTGAGTTTTTTTTTTTTTCTCTCAAAAAAGAAAAAAAAAAATGTATCATTCTTGCTACACAAAAGAAGACCTTCATAAATGACAGTGATTTCCCTGATAATGTTATTCTAACTGTTGTCCGTAATTCCTGTGGTTCTGTGAGTTTGTTTAATTTTGCCAGTATAGGTACCATGACTACGTCAAAAAGTATGAGAATGTCTCTCTTCAAAGGAACGCTTTCTTACAAGAAGTAGATGACAGTTTTATTTAAAAAGTTTAACACTTGAAACCGAAGTATGAACGTTTGTAAATAAAAAGCTCACTCCAAAGCTTAGGTAGGGAAAACAGCCCTAAAGGTCGGGTTAAGGTTCTACGAATCTACGAATGAACTTTCCATGGAAAGTAAAGTTACATGGAACACTTTTAATATTATTGCAGGAAAAAATTGGTTCGCAATTCTGCATAATTAATTGGACGATAATTAGAACAATATTAAAATTCTAATTACTGGACGAGGTATTATTATGATATGAAAACTTCTCCGTTTTCCTTTGTCTAGCTTACAGTTTTTTTTTTTTTTTTTTGTATTAAAAACTCCCCCTTTTTCCTTTTTTTGTTATTGTTTTTTTTTTTTTTTTTTTTTTTTTTTTTTCGTTATTTCTTCAGGGCAGAATTCATATTTTTCCTTTGCTTCTCTGTTTTTACTTTCAATTAGCATTTTACCTTTTCGTTTAGGATTTCATAATGAAACTTTTTAACTCGAAGTTTGTTGTTCTCTTTTACCATCTTTTGATCTTTTTTCTTTTTTTTTCAACTTTTCACCGGTAACTTATTACAGCTTGAAGTATCGACCGTTAAATCCGGTCCTCTAACAATTTAATAATAATAATAAACTGTCGATCTCGTTTCAGAAAGCTGAAATTGCCACCGACATAATTATCAACTTTCAACAATCTGCCTCTAGCCTCTGTATGAACAGATAACTTATGTATTACTATAATACGAGTAAATGTTCTACTAATAAAAAATGCTTATAACTTTTAGTGAAGGATTAATGACAGCTAGATATGCATGCCACCACTGTTTCGTCGTAAATAAAGATAATCTCTGTCAAAGCAGAAATATTTCAAAGATTTGTGAAGGAAGCAAAATTTTGATGTGTTTTTTTTTAGATCGGAAAAAAAAAAAATTTTTAAAAATTTTTGAAAGAAAAAAAATTTTTTTTTTTTTTTTTTTTTTTTTTTTTTTTTTTTTTTTTTTTTTTTTTTGTGGCTGTGAAAAATCAGGCTCATTGTACAAAGACAGGCTGGATCATAACCTTGGTCAACAGATGTTATTCATTAGAACAAATTTAATAAGGTTCTTCGGCACTTCGTATTCGCAATACGAAATAAATGTAATTGGTGGATGTGCTGAATTCACATCGTATAGGCGACAAAAGGTACTCCTGTTGAGCGATCCCCAGAAATGCCTGCGATATTGTTAATAATATTTATTACTTATTATTTTAATATTTTGCGGATTCTTATATTTTTCTTTTGGAACATTAAATTTAGGTACCTACATTATTTAGTATTCACATTACACCCTACCCTGTACAAAGAAGCATAAAAAATCTGGTACTCCAGCTACACAATGTTACCAGCACAGCAGTTTTTGTGAAGCTCAAGTTTTAGACATATTACACATTTTCAAGATTAAACGCTCTGATAGCGTCCGGAGAACTTTTTTTTCAAGCACATTAACCAATAAGAATCGAGCATTGCACTTTATAAAATTCCTTCTGATTGGTACATGGATAAAATGTTAATAATTATAGACTTGTGTAAGACAGGTGGGCGTCTGGGTATAACTTTGAAAATCCTTAGAGATGCTGAGGGAGATTTACTTGTTGTTCATCAAGATGAGATGTGGCTGTAAGGCAGTCAGTGCCGGAACCAGGGGACTGGCGGGGTAATTAGACCGGTGGGCAACGGATAGTCATTAGCATTACCAAAGGGATCATCTGATAGCCACTAGCAAGGGTACATTTTATCTGATATACTAATCGCCCTAACCTCTGTGTGTAGGAGAAAACAAGGATGTAGGTTATCTCCTGAGATGTGTACTATAGCCATGAGGCAGAGTTAGGGTTTATAAGAATAGGTCATATCGTTAGGGTTTTCCTTGGTACTCCCACTATGATGTAAATACAATCATAATGAGGCAAATCATCTATCACCTAAATGTCTAGCGGGTTTCCTCCAACTGAGCTATTAAGGATTATTTTTATGTTTTGGAAAATAAATAAAACAAGTAACAGAAGAACTATGTTATTGAGCTTTAGTCTTGTACAGACTTACTGTTTTCTCTGATTTAATAGCAAAAGGTAATAGTTACCTTTGGAAGTTCTTTTTACCGTTGGCTAAAGCTTGTCTCAAGTAGGTAATTGTACACGTAAGGATTACTGACAGAAAAATTGGACTTCAAAGCAGGTATGCTAAAGAAATTTGCTGACCGCAGAATGCACATAATTATATTCACATACTGACGTACTCTATCCACCACTGTGATATGAAGAGACGATTCTCAGTAAGTTTTATATGTACTTCATCTAACTACTTCTTCATATATCTTATGAGATTCCAAGGCGATGTACTTATCCTAATAATAGGTACATATCATAGAAAATTGAACTTTGCAAACAAGCAAGTAAGTACATATTGAATTTATCGGTGTGCAAAATGAAGTAGTCAAATGGCAATAGGTTGAATGGAATTCAGTTGATACATACAGAGATAGATTTTAAAAGGTAACAAAATATAGAACATTGGTATCAAGTTCTGGGATACAATATCAAAAAAAAAAAAAAAAAAAAAAACCGGGGGGGAGGAGGAACATTTTTTTTAATAATAAGC